>NC_053432.1:44028672-44149500 GCF_007990345.1 Gossypium hirsutum
GGTCTAGCTATACATGCCATTTTATGTGATTACTTGATAGTTGTGGTGATTTCTGACAATTGTAAATGTGTTTATTTATAGTAATGGATTCCTGATCCGACCGACAGTAGCTGATGATCTTGAGAGTGTAGCGCTTGCTCCCGCACAAGGGACAGCACCACGGGACTCTCAACCTAATGCTAGTAACCGAATGAGGAAGCTAGACAAGCTTTCTATAGCGTGATGAATGATGGTTCAACCAATACATTCGAAACTAATACGGCTGTTCCACAACCTCCATTCCCGACTAATACCACCCCCGCACCTACAATACCTCCGGAACTGACCAAATAAGGTCAAATAAGCCCCCAGTTGACAGAATCCGAAAACATGGGGCTACTGAATTTAAGGCTACGGAAGCGACGATGCCGAGCAAGCTGAATTTTGGTTGGACAACACTATCCGGGTACTCGATGAGCTATCTTGTTACACCCGATGAATGCCTAAAGTGTACTATCTCCTTGCTACGCGGATTCTGCCTACTTATTGGTGGAGACTCTGACTTCTGTTGTGCCCCGAGAGCAAGTAACTTGGGAGTTTTTCCAAACTGAGTTTCGGAAAAGTATATCAGTCAGAGATTGTTGATCAAAAAGCGAAGGAATTTTCTTGAGCTTAAGCAAGGTTCTATGTCAGTTACTGATTACGAGCGAAAATTTGTTAGACTTAGTAGATACGGTCGGGAATGTGTTTCGTCCGAGGCATTATGTGTAACGCTTCGAGGATGGGCTGAATGAAATATAAAATGTTCGGTGGCGTTCTTGAAATACGAGAGGTTCGTAGTACTTGTCGAGCGAGCTTGTAAAGCCGAAGAGCTTAGAAAAGAAAAACAAAAAGTTGATGAGGGAACTGGAGAGTTTCGTAAAAGATCCTCGGGAAAGTCTCTTCAACAGGCATCCGAAGAAATTTCGAGATGATGTGGGTTGGTCGAGAGGCACTTCGGGCCTTTTTAGACGAGCGTACTGGGATTACCGGTTACATATGCTTGGGATACCTCTTAGGCATCCGTACATATAGACTAATTGATTGACCATCCGAGGGGGCCTCTGGTTCTACTCGAGTCTTCTTTTTTGATGTTGGTATTTTTTTTTATCGATTGCCTTTACCATAATGTGAAACCTTAGCATCCAATAGACTTTACCTATTGAGTCTACTGAGTTCGTATTGGTTCAATCCCTTGGTCGTTACGTGCTGGTCGACAAAGTGTGTAAGAAATGTCCCCTAGAAATTCGAGGTTCCTGTTTTCCGCGGACTTGAAGCTTTTGCCGTTTGATGAATTTGATGTTATTCTTGGTTTGGATTGGTTGACCGTGCATGATGCGGTTGTGAATTGCAAAAGCAAGACTATTGATTTGAGGTGCGCAAATAACGAAGTAATCCGAGTTGAGTCTACGGACTTGGAGGGGATGCCAGCTGTAATATCAGCAATGTTGGCCCAGAAATATGTAAGAAAAGGGTGCGAAGCATACCTTGCGTATGTACTGGATGACAAAGAATTAGACAAGAAACCCGAATCTGTGCCGGTGGTTTGTGAATACCCGGATGTTTTTCTTGAAGAATTGCCGGGTTTACCACCTGTTCGGGAGGTAGAGTTTGGTATTGAGCTTGTACCTGGGACTACACCGATTTCGATAGCTCCGTATCGTATGGCACCAACCGAGTTAAAAGATTTGAAAGCTCAGTTGCAAGAATTGACGGATAGAGGTTTTGCTCGACCAAGTTTCTCACCTTGGGGTGCACCAGTATTGTTCGTGAAAAAAGAAGGACGGAACCATGAGGTTGTGCATTGACTATCGTCAACTGAATAAAGTGACGATAAAGAACAAATATCCATTACCGCGTATCGATGATTTGTTCGACCAACTGAAGGGAGCCTCAGTGTTCTCAAAAATAGATTTGAGATCGGGCTATTATCAGTTGCGAATTTGAGATTTGGACATACCCAAAACTGCATTCAGGACGAGATATGGTCACTACGAGTTCTTAGTGATGCCATTTGGGCTCACTAATACCCCTGCGGTATTTATGGATTTGATGAATCGGATCTTCAGACCATATTTGGATCGGTTCATAGTTGTGTTCATTGATTACATCTTGGTCTATTCAAGAGATCAGGCCGAACATGCTGAACACCTGAGACTGGTGTTGAAAATTTTGCGGGATAAGCAGTTATATGCTAAGTTCAGTAAATGTGAGTTCTGGTTAAGAGAGGTTAGCTTCTTGGGTCATGTGGTATCCGCATCGGGTATTCGAGTTGACCCGAGCAAAATTTCAGCCATACTTAACTGGAAGCCTCCAAGAAATATTACCGAAGTTCGGAGCTTTTTGGGGCTCGCCGGTTATTACCGACGATTTGTCAAAGGTTTCTCGATGATAGCCACACCAATGACGAAGCTACTTCAAAAGGATGTTAAGTTTGAATGGACGGAGAAATGTCAGAAAAGCTTTGATCAACTAAAAACTTATTTGACTGAAGCTCCAATTTTAGTGCAACCCGAATCAGGCAAAGAGTTTGTCATTTATAGTGACGCATCCCTACTTGGGTTGGGTTGTGTATTGATGCAAGAAGGTCGAGTTGTGGCCTATGCGTCGAGACAATTAAAGCCACATGAGAAAAATTATCCGACCCATGATCTTGAACTAGCTGCCATCGTATTTGCTTTAAAAATATGGCGACATTACTTATTTGGTGAAAAGTGCCATGTATTTTGGATCACAAAAGTCTCAAAAATTTGATGACTCAAAGAGACTTAAATCTGCGACAAAGACGTTGGCTTGAGTTGTTGAAAGATTACGAGCTTGTCATTGATTACCACCCGGGAAAGGCTAATGTGGTTACGGACGCCTTAAGCCAGAAATCATTGTTTGCTTTACGAGCGATGAATGTGCACTTGTCTGTTCTACCCGACAATGTGTTAATAGCTGAATTAAAAGCCAAACCATTATTGACTCATCAAATTCGTGAAGCTCAGAAAGTCGATGATGAATTGGTTGCAAAACGGGCTGAGTGTGTTCCGAACAAGGAATTGGAGTTTCAAATTGATGATGATGATTGTTTGAGGTTCAGAAGTCGTTTGTGTGTTCCAAGGAATTCGGAACTCATTTCGATGATTCTGAACGAAGCCCATTGTAGCCGAATGTCAATTCACCCGGGGGTACGAAAATGTACAACGATTTGAAACGTCGATTTTGGTGGCATAGTATGAAACGAGACATCTCCGACTTTGTTTCGAGATGTTTAATATGTCAACAAGTGAAAGCGGAACATCAAGTGCCTTCAGGATTACTTCAGCCGATCATGATACTCGAGTGGAAATGGGATCGAGTCACAATGGACTTTGTGTCCGGACTGCCATTGTCAACAAGTAAGAAGGATGCGATTTGGGTTGTTGTCGATAGACTGACTAAGTCGGCTCACTTTATCCCCGTGTGTATGGATTTTTCATTGGATAGACTAGCTGAATTGTACGTTTCTCAGATTGTGAGATTACACGGGGTACCTATTTCTATCGTGTCGGATAGAGATCCGAGATTCACCTCACGATTTTGGAAGAAATTGCAAGAAGCTTTGGGTACCAAGCTGCATTTTAGCACTGCTTTTCACCCCCAAACCGATGGTCAATCTGAGCGGATAATTCAGATACTTGAGGATATGTTGAGATGTTGCATCCTCGAGTTCAGTGGTTCATGGGAACGGTATTTACCTTTGATTTAATTCGCTTACAACAATAGTTTTCAATCAAGTATTAAGATGGCACCTTACGAGGCTTTGTACGGTCGTAAATGCCGTACACCATTGTTTTGGACCGAGCTCGGTGAAAGTAAAATTTTCGGAGTTGATTTGATTAAGGATGCCGAACAGAAAGTAAATGTAATCCGTGAAAGTCTGAAAGCAGCCACAGATCGTCAAAAAAATCGTAAGCGGATTTGAAACGAAAGGACATTGAATATCAGGTGGGAGATAAAGTGTTCCTTAAAGTTTCACCTTGGAAAAAGGTACTCAGGTTTGGCCGTAAGGGCAAGTTGAGCCCGAGATTCATTGGGCCATACGAAATCTCCGAACGAGTTGGTCCGGTTGCGTATAGATTGATTTTGCCCCCCTGATCTTGAAAAGATTCACGACGTCTTTCATGTTTCGATGCTTCGACGCTATCGATCTGATCCATCGCATATAATTAGCCCATCAGAGGTTGAAATTCAAGCCGATATGAGTTATGAAAAAGAACCGATGCATGTCCTAGCTCGTGAAGTGAAAGAGTTGCGAAACAAAAGGGTTCCGTTAGTTAAGGTGTTATGGCTCAAACACAGGATCGAGGAACCTACTTGGGAAACCGAGAGCTCGATGAAAGAACGATACCCAAACCTATTTACCGGTAAGATTTTTGGGGACGAAAATTTCTTAAGTGGGGGAGAGTTGTGACAGCCCAAAATTGACCCTAGTCGGGAAGTGGTTTCGGGACCACAAAATCGAGTCATAAAAATAATTGATTTCCATATTCTATGCTTATTATGTGTGTACATGAGTATGTGGAAGTTTCATTCTCCAATTTTGCCAATTGCATGAGAAATTATTAAATAGGGATTGATATGAGACATGGTGAAAATATGATAGGCTAATTTAAAATGGTCTATTAATGCATGTTGTGAAAATGATGGGTTTGCATGTCAAATTACCCAAAATTTGAGCTAGTGGTTGGCCATGCTATGGGTGGAAACATGTTGGGAACATGTTGGCCTAGTGAGGTATGTAGGAAAAAAATAAAATAAGGAGTATGGGTAATAAAGAAAGGAAAAACAAAAAAAATGAGTGGTTGTTTCCCCCCCCCATTGCCGTGAGCTAAAGAAAAGAAAGGAGAAAATTTTGTTCATCCTTTTTCATCTTCATTTAGCCGAAACTAGAAAGAAAAACAAAGAAAAAAAATGCTCATCCTTTGGTTCATCCTTGGCCAAAAATTTTAAGGAGGAAGGAAGAAGAAAGGTTGAAGAGGTTCGGCCGTGCATGTAGCTAGGCTAAGGTATGTTTGATGATGTTCCATGAGATGCATGCATGTTTTAGTTGTTAGCTTGAGTTCTACCTAGCCCATGGTCTAAATCTTGCTATGTGATGGAAATGACACTCGGCCATGGATGCATCATTCTTGGTTGATGTTTGATGTTGTGGTGATGAGGCATGAAGATGAGTTAAGATTCGGCCTAGGTGGAGTTTGTGTTAATGCCATTGCATGCTAAATATGAACCTTGTTAATGATGCATGTGATGGTGGCTTGATGATTCTTGAACCTCCTTTTTAGCATTTTTGAGTGAGCACATATGTGCATTGGTTGCTAAATGGAGAAGAATCGGCTAGCAAGTTGTGTGCTAAGGCCGAATATAACTTTTGCATGTTAATGAGCAATGCATGTGTTAAATTGATGGAAAGGGAGAGGATGCTTTACTAGTGTGTATATGTGTGTGTTAGCCAAGTTTTGAACTTGAAACAAAAGGGTGTTTAGTCAATACAAGTGACCATACTTGTAGAATGTATTAAGTGTTGAAATCGGCCCCAAAATAGACATGCATATTCGGCCAAGGGGGAAAAATTAGCTAAAATGTTGAGTTTGATTCATGATTCCGTACATATGTGACTTTAATGTCTAATGTATAAATATGGGCTAAGTGCCTTGTGTTCCTCTTTTCGATGCTCAAATGATTAAATCAATTTATTTGTTTAATTAAGCTCAAGAGCAAAGGGGAACTAAATCCGATAAAGGGAAGGAAAAAGTGGTCAAATAGCTATCGGAATCGTTCGACAACACCCGAGGTAAGTTCTTGAGTAAGAGAGCTTAAATTAAGATTTGATTAGATCATGTTTTAAGCAAATCAAAATCATGCTCTTTGTGTGTGGCTATTGAGCCGAAATCACAAGAATGATAAGTGTCTTGTGTTTGAGTTTTGCTAACGAAAATGAAACACGAATGTGCCATGATTTATTGTTAAATGTGCATGGTTATTTGAATGTTGTCCGGGCTAAGTCCCGAAGGCTTGTGCTAAGTGACAATATCCGGACTAAGATCCGAAGGCATTTGTGCGAGATACTAATTCCGGGCTAAGCCCGCAGGCATTTGTGCGAGATACTAATTCCGGGCTAAGCCCGAAGGCATTTGTGCGAGATACTAATTCCGGGCTAAGCCCGAAGGCATTTGTGCGAGTTACTAAATCTGGGTTAAGTCCCGAAGGCATTTGTGCGAATTACTATAACCGGGCTATGTCCCGAAGGCATTTGAACGAGGAGCTATATCCGGTTAAATTCCGAAGGTACGTGATTTGGGAATGAATGAACTTGCTGTAAAATTCCAGTTAATACTCTCGAAACATCCCAACATTGAGGTATGTTTCGTATGTGCTTGAATTTAGTTGAGCCCTTACAAATAAGTATTCGCTCAGTTGATAAACGAGCTACCGGCCTTTGGCTGAGTTGATCTTTTGTGTATGTACATAAGGGTTGATAATATGAAGCAAGTACGATATCGTAAATTTGTGCATATGAAATTATCCGTTTAGCTATATGAATGCTATACTTTTGTTGTGCTGGAATTCCTTGCTCAAAACTTACTAAGCATAAATTGCTTACTCCGTTTCAGTGCTCCTCTATTTTATAGATTTGGTTCTCCAGCTATCGGACTCGGGATCTTGAGGTCAAAGTCGCCCACACTATCAAAGCCCCCTTTTGGTACAATTTTGGTTGAACTTCGAAATGGCATGTATAGGACTACCCGTTTGTTGTGGGTCGTGGACCCTTTGGACTTGTATAAATTTTGGATAGCCATGCGAAAATGGCTTATATGTGTTTGAGTATATTGTTATAATCATTTGGTGTGGATATGCTTGACAAGGATTGGCCATGGGGATGGTTAATCACTTTCATAAATTGTGCTATTTATGCAAAAAGGGCTAGTTGAATCATGGAAACCATGAAATAGGTAAAGTCTACCTTAAAGGCAGATGCTGACAGCAGCAGTGATGTAGATTTGGAAAATCACTAAAAATAGTAGGAAGAGATTTAAATAGTGAATAAATTATGTAAACAAACCTTGATGAATCTACTTTCATAGAAAAGTAACGAAACAATCATACGGATAGTATGTTAAGAGATATTCAGGTTCTCGTGAGACAGGGCCAGAACGGTTTCTGGATTTCCTGTTCCGACTTTGGAAATTCTTACAAATTAACCAGAGATAATTAGGAGTCATACCATATATGGATAGATTCCTCTCTGAGTCTAGTTTCTATAGAAACAAACGGCATCAGTATTGGAGCCCTGTACAAGGAGATATCCAAGTTGTAATGTGCAAAGGTCAGGGTAGTCGATCCCTGTAACATGGGAGATTTGACTAATAAACTGTACTAATTGGCCCGACCAAAAATTCTATAAACAAATATGTAGATGGGCATATGAGTCTAGTTTCAGGGAAAAATCACGAAACTGATTTTCGAGTTGTGAAACTCAAGATATGATTTTTAAAGCGACTAGTACGCAGATTGGCAGTGTCTGAGAAATATTTTTATAAGGGGTTTAAAGTCTGTTAACACCTCGTGTTCGACTCCGGTGTCGGTCTCGGGTTCGAGGTGTTACATATTTGCTATTTATAAGTATTTTGTTAAGTGATTTTTGATGAATTTAACGATTAGGCACTAAATTGTTGAAATAGTAATAGTTCAAGGACTTGACGTGAAATTGTTGCAAAAATAGGCTGAAGTGGAACCTATAAATATTTAATTGGCATGAGTTTTCAATAAAGATGGTTAATTTGCATGTTTTAGGCTCAATGACTAAATTGAATAAAAGTAAAATTTTAGGGGAAATTTTGTAAAAATGTCAAAAGTGACTAAATTGTATAAAATAAATTTTTTTACTTTCTAAATTAATAAATTGAAGAAAATTATTAATTTAGATCAATATCAAGTGGAAAATTGAGGAGAATAGAAAATTACCAAAATACCCCTATACTTTGTCATTTCTGCAATTTAGCTAGGTAAGTTTCTTATGTTCAAATAGTGTTTTAAATTTTTGTTTTAAATGCTATTATGTTATGTTATCATATCATGCCTTAATAGAAAAATCCAACTAATTATCAACGAGCATCGATTAAAAAAAGGGATAGCTTTGATTGTCGACTATGAAAAGGGATGGTAACGACCATCAACTATGAAAAGGGTTGGTGATGACCATTGAATATGAAACAGGATAGTTTCAACTATCGACTATGAAAAGGGATGGTGACGACCATCAACTATGAAAAGGGATGGTGACAACCATCGAATATGAAAAGAGATAGTTTCGACTATCGACTGTGAAATGGGATGGTGATGACCATCAACTATGAAAAGGGATGGTGACGAACATCGATTAATGAAAAGGGATGATTTCAACCATCGAATATAAAAAGGGATGGTGACGACCATCAAATATGAAAAAGGGATGGTTACGACCATCGTTTAGCACACTTGTTTGAGCTCCGATAAGGGGTCCAATTGAATTCACTACGACAAATATGGAAAGGTATGATGTACCAATGATCAAAGTATGAATATTCATGATTATGAAAGATATTATTTAAGTGATGCTATGTTTACGTACCATATCTTACCATGTGATGATATTAGTAACTTATGTGTTTAATCGCTAGCTTGTAACTTTGGTAAATGTTATGTTTATGTCTTTTGTGCTATGCAAATGAAATGGTAAGTGTTCAATATGAACCATGACATGTGCATGAAACTTATTGAAATGGTGATACATGGAAAATATGATATGTTATGAAGGATGATAAATCCAATCAGATCATGCTCAAGTATAATGGTTATCTATGTTAGGTTCACATGAATTATATTCAATTATGCTAAAATGTGTTGTTGTTGGTACTTAGGCTTGTGCCAAGTTTATAACTGAATTATATCATGTTTAATCTTAATGAAACACATTGAAATGGTAAGTACTCAATTGGTAACGTGCTTATGTCCATGAAAAGGTGGAATAAAACAAAGTATGTAATTTCTTATGCAGTGGTTGATTATGTAGTTGGTTCCAAAAGAGCTATGTTTAAATGCACTAGCTTGTAGTCATGGTTGATGTTATGATTATAACTTGTGTGTTATGCATACGAAATGGGTGAGGAAAGATAATGAAATGGTAAACTCATAGTTGAAATGAAATTTGATGAAAAGGAAATGATGAGTTTGAATGATGTACTATATGTGAGAAATTTACGTTTATTATGGATGAATATACTTATATAGTGATAAATACACTAAGTTGAGAATTGATAATGTTGTTTAGGCTTAGGATAAGCATTTGGAGTGGAATGGAAAGAAAGTAAATTAAAAAGTGTCAATCTTATAGAAAGGTTGACGATTATCTATATAGTTCCATAAAATCCTATCATGTGATGAATGATAAATATAAATGAAATTAATGAATTTACTCATTTGTGAGTTGATGATCATAAAGATTTATGAATCTTATGGCATTGGCATAGGTTTATATTTATTCTATAAAGTTTATTATTGAAATGGAATGCTATGTTTAAAGATTATACGAGCTTATTAAGCATTCATTGCTTAGGTAGTTATTTTTCCTTTACTTTATAGATTATCGAAAGCTCGATCAGGTTGGAAGCTAGTCGGAGATCCATCACATTATTCATTGATATTATCGATAGATCTTAATGCTTTGGTCTTGGTTATAATGGCATGTATAAATGGATTATGTCTAATGTTCAGTTGATGATATTGGCATGTAATATTGCTTTGAAATTGTGAAACTTATGTTATTTTGGATTTTAGGACTTCAATGTTTAATGGTTGGTGTTTATATGATCAAATTGATGCATGGTTTTTATAGCTAAAGTGCTAAGTGTTGGCATGTTTGCAAAATGATCATTTAGGGCATGATTTGATATGAAATTTAGTCAGGTATAATTGGTTGAATTATGACCCATTTTGTATGTTTGAATGTGAATTTGGTTTGTAGTCAATTATGGTATAATATGGTATGGAATAAAGCTGGATATATATGGATGAAATATGGTCAAATAAATATATAAGTTAGATATATATTTATTTGGGATGCATAAAAACAATGGTTCAAATGATAAGTTCTAATGTCATGGTATAAGTTAAGTATGATATGTTTTAAAATGGTAGCAAGGTGATCAATTATACATATGTGTTGTTAAGTTGAGTGCTTGCTTTTGAGGTGCCTTTTGGGCATATTGGTTGTATGGATAAATGCCATATTGATTTAGCTTTATTATGCTTGTTTTAGGTACATTTTTTGAATACTCAAAATAGGTGCAAATGACTTTTATGTATGAACATGTTTTGGGTGAAAGAAATGGCTTGGATTTAGCCTATTTCTTGCCCACACGACTTAAGACACGGGCATGTATCTCAGCCTTGTGGGACACATAGCCATACGATACGACCGTATGTCCCTATAGGTTTTAAAGATTTCTTTTTAAAAGTTACATGGCCTAGCACACGAGAGTGTGAGGCCATTTCGAAGGTTACACGGCCTGGCACACAGGCCTGTGGCTTGGCTGTCTGACCCAACACAGAGAGTTACACGGGCATGGACACAGGCTGGGACACGGTCGTGTGTCCCTATTTCAAATGTCACACGGCCTGAGACACGGGCGTGTGTCTCAACCGTGTGAGTCACACGGCTTGGCCACATGTGTAACACCCCTCACCTGTATTCAATACAGGAATAGGGTTACGGAGCATTACTAAACTTATCACACATTTAACCATATATTTCTCATAAAATTAGTCAATTTAAATACAATTCATTCACAACCAATCATATCATCCCTAATACAAGCCTACGAGGCCCAAAACATGCATTCGGGGTAGTTCGGGGCTAAACTAATAACTTTAGAAACTTTTGAAACATTTAGAAAATTTTTCCAAAAATAGGGACACACGCTTGTTTGACTCAGTCGTGTGTCTCACACGGCCAAAGACACGCCCGTGTTGCAAGCCGTGTGGACATACAAAATGGGAGCACATGTTAGTGTCCCAGCCTGTGTCTGACCCCGTGTAACTCTCTGACTTGGGTCACACGGTCAACACACATGCCCATTTGACAAGCCTGTGTGCCCTAAAAATGACCATACATGTCTGTGTGCTAGGTCGTTTGCTAGGCTGTGCCAAACCTGTAGGGTATACTAACTTAGGCCACACGGCTAATCACACGCCCGTGTGCTAGGCCGTGTAGAGCATACTGACTTAGTTTCTATTACAACACCAAGGGACACACGGCCATGTAACATAACCGTGTATCACACATGGCTAAGACACACGCGAGTGTCTTTGCCCGTGTTGGACAAAAAATAGGCTATTTACCAAGCCATTTTACCATCCAAAGTTGCATACACCTACACCACAACAATTGGCACCAAAACAAAGCATAAATAATCAATCATACCTCTTAAACCAAGCATTATTTATACCATTTAAAAACTAAAATACCAAACTTATCAATATCACAATGTACCATTCAATTCATTTCAAATCTTCTAATCTCAAACATCAAAATGAACCCTTTCAAATTTGCATCATCTACCTTAATCTCATAACATACGAAATCCAATTCTCAACCATTTAGTACCCCTAATGGCCAAATATCAATAGCATAACATATTCATCTTTAATCACATAACCACATCAACCAAAATAAACCAACTCTCATGGCTATATACAGACAAAAACATTTAACATTTACAAACCATTTCAAATGACCAAAATCAATATCAAGTCATAACCAAAATAACCATAATCCTATACATGCCATATAACCAAAACTCAATGTAGCTCATATTAAACATAAATATACAATTTAACAAATTGAATATATCAACATGTAGCTCACATTATCTAACAAACCTTTCATATATTTAATCATAAGATTATATACAAACTTCACAATTTCTTTGATTTAAAGTTTATACGGTCTATGCACATACCTGTACTATCTCTATCAATCTCATACTCAACCATGTCTTTCACTTACCCATTGAACCATTCGGAATACTATCGGATACTCAAGAAAATCGCACCGAAGTGCCATATACATAGCCAATGCTATCTCAAACTCATATCACATATATGCTCACCCTCGAGCTATCAACGGGCCTGCTCACACAAGCTGTCAATCAAGACGTAGCTACACAGTGATGCTCACACAAGCTGTCAAGTAATTGCAACACATTCTGGTATACTCATCCATTGGTAGGACATACAGGACCAGCACCCAGATCACATAATTACAATAACCCCTAATGACATGTCATTCGTATCCTAATCTATTCCTAAGGTTCAACTAGGATTTTCACGTTTGTTGAGTCATCATCAAACATGCCCGTAGTCTTGTATTCACAGTTTATGCAATATCAAAGCAGTTAAAATACATTTATAATGAAACTTATTACATACGAACTTACCTCGAATCTAAAAACAATGAGATAGGTCTATTAGTCGAGTACTTTGTTTTTCCCCTGATCAAGATCCAAATTTCCATTTTATTGATCTATATGTAATCAAAATTAATGTATTTAATTATCTCTCTATTCAATTTAGTCCAAAACTCACATTAAGACACTTTTACACTTTTTCCCCAAGTATTTCACAACTTCTACAATTTAGTGCTTATTTCATGAAATTGCAAATTCATGCAATTTTACCCAAACCCATGCTATCTGAATTTCAATTAGGTCCCTAGTAGCCCATATTTTTCATTTATTTCACTTTTTAACAATAAAATTTCCACATTTCACAATTTAGTCCCTAATTTGCATTTTCACTAATAATCACTTAACAAAACTTGTATAACTATCATCAAACATTCATAATATATCATTAAACATCAAAACACACCAATATTCATCAATAAAAAAACCTTAAACCTTTAAATATTTTGAAAAATAGTCCCTGGGCTAGCTAGAATAAGCTACAATGATCTCAAAAACATAGAAATCATTAAAAACGGGACAAAAATCATACCTAATTGAAAGAATTGAAGATATTCAATCCCCTAGCCCTATTTCTCAAGAAGAATCGGTTTGGGGAAGATGAAATGAATGGATAATTTCATTTGGTTTTATTTAATTTACCTTTAATTACCGATTTACTTATTTAACCTTTAAAACAATTATTAATTACACCAAATGCCATGCCACTATCATCCACTATGTTATAAATGGGCTAATATCCACATAAGGACCTTTATTTTAAATTTCTATAGCTATTAGACACCTTTAAATAACAAAACATAACTTTTTCACTTTATGCGATTTAGTCTTTTTTATCAAATTAACCACTCAAACAGTAAAATTTCTCTACGAGATTTTCACGTAATCATAATATCATACTGTAAACATTAAAATAATAATAAAATAATTATTTTGACTTCGGATTTGTGGTCCCAAAATCACTGCTTTGATTTGACTAAAAATGAGCTATTACAACTCTCCCCCATAGAGATTTTTGTCCCCAAAAATCCTACTAGAAAAAAGGTTAGGGTACTATTTTCTCATAGCTTCTTCGAGCTCCCACAGAGCCTCTTCGATCTCATGACATTACCACAACACTTTCACTAAATTTATGCTTTTATTTCTCAGTTTTTTAACCTTTCAAGCTAAAATTGTGATCGATTCTTCGTTATACGTCATATTAGGTTGAATTTTTATTTCAGTTAGAAAAATGGTATGTGATGGATCTGATCGATACCGTTGTAACATCGACACATGAAATACAATGTGAATCTTTCCAACTCTGACGGTAAAGGTAGCCGATATGCCACTTGTCTTATTCGTTCAATAATCTCGTACGGTCCGATAAATCGCAGACTCAATTTGCCTTTGTGACCAAATCATAGAATTTCCTTCCATGGGGATACTTTCAGAAATACTTTGCCACCTATTTGAAATTCAATGTCTTTTTGTTTCAAATCCGCTTACAATTTCTGTCGATCTGAAGCTACTTTCAAACTATCGCAAATTACTTTCACTTTATCTTCAGTATCTCGGATCAAATCAACTCCATGAATCTTTTTCTCACTCAACTCGATCCAATATAATAGAGTTTGACATTTGCGACCATACAAAGCTTCATACGGTGCCATCTTTATGCTCGATTGAAAGCTATTATTATATTCAAAATCAACCAATGGTAAATATTTCTCCCAGTTTCCTTCGAATTCTAAAACACAACAACGAAGCATATCTTCAAGAATTTGTATTACTCTTTCAGACTGACCGTCTGTTTGCGGATGAAAAACGATACTAAGATTTAACCTTATACCTAGAGCTTCCTGCAATTTCTTCCAAAATTGTGATGTAAACCTCGAATCTCTATCTAAAATAATCGAATCTGGTACCCTGTGCTAACTATCTCAGTAATGTACAACTCAGCCAATTTATCAAGTGAATAATCTGTAGATACCGAAATAAAATGTGCTGATTTCGTCAGTCATGTAACATCCCGAATTAGGGTATAGTCAGAACAGTGGTTTTGAGACCTTAAATCAGAAATAGAAATAATTATTTTATGATCCATGATATGATTGCATGCTTGTGTGAAATTTTCATGATGAAATTTTATGCCTGAAGTGCCTAATTTGACTTAGGGACTAAATTGAATAAGTTGTAAAACTTGTGTTCTAGAAGCTTCAAGCATGAAATTGCATTGGATTATTAATTAGAGGTCCTTAAATATAAATTTGACCAAGTTCTAAAATTTTGGACAAAAATGGGCATGAATAGGAAAAATTTGAAAGAAAGGCCTTAAGGGCATTTTTGTCATTTGGTAAATAAAAGAATAAAAAGGGAAAAAGAAAGTAAAATTTGTCCATCTTCTTCATACTTGTGCCAAAATTCTAAGGGTCACCATAGCTAGGGCTTTTTCATCTTTCAAGCTCAAAAGTAAGTTCATCCTAGTCCCGTTTTTAATGTTCTTTACATTTTTTAAGTTGTCATCAATTGATGTAGCTATTTCTACCATTATTTTGAGCTAGGGTTCATGTATGAAATTTGAACCATGTGTGACATGGTTGTATTTTGATGTTTAATGGAGGAATATAATGTTTTATGTGTGATAAACAGCTTTTGCTAAGTGATTTTTAGTGAAAACACCTAAAAAGGACTTGTTTGTAAAAGGTGTAAAAATGAGTAGTAGAAATGTGAAATAAAGGAAAATGTGGGCTGATATGAGTTAGAATACGAATCGACTAGGCTTGGGTAACCAAGAAATTACATGCATTTCATTTTACGAGCCTAGGGACTAAAGTGTAAATAAGTGAAAAGTTAGGGGTAAAAATGTAATTTTACTAAAGTATGTGTTATGGGTCGATATGAGCAATGTTTGTATTGGAAAATTTGAATTTGGCATTATAATCAAGAAAAAATGTGATCCGGGTCTTGATCGGGGGAAAAACAAGGTTTATGAGGATTAAACTCGTTTTTATCATTTTGTACCGGGGTAAGTTCATCTGCAAATTATGCAATATATACCATACTTTAAATGCTTTAATATTGCATGTATGCTAAGTACATATATAATTAATGTAATGTTGTACCATGTGTTAATGCTTAAATTTTATTATGAATTATGCTTTGATTATTCCATGAGTGTGTGATTGGGTCTATGGATATTGAAATTGACATTACAAGCAAGCTTAACAGAAAATGTGGTATCGAAGAATCAAGTTTGAACCTTAGGAATAGTTTAGGATACAAGTGGCATGTCACTAGGAACTATGTGATCTAAACTAATTGAGTTGCGGTCTGAGTTCATGATGTATGTGGCACATGTTTTAGCGTCCGGGTACTGGTCTCGCATATTCTACCAGTGGCTGGGTAGTCTGGCATATGTTGTGGATACCTGATAGCCTATGTGAGAAGACCCGTGAGTAGCTCGAAAGTGAGTAACATGTGATATGTGATATGAGGTAGCGTTGACTACATACGACGCACTTAGGTGTGAGATTCTGATATATCTGATAGTATTCCGAGTGTTCAACGAGTAGTTCTAAAGGAAGTTCAATGAGTAATCTTGATGAATACGTCAAAGATGAGAAAGTAAGTTATTATGTGCAAGTGGGTACATGCATGTACATTGGACTCATGAGAATGACATGAGATATGATGAACTGGTGGTAAGAACATGTGTATATGAATATGAAGAATAAGTTTAAGAGATTTGATAAAATGCAAGATTATGTTCACTATGTAAAATGAATGATTAATGTTTGTTTAAGTTGTTTTTTATTTGCATGTGAACTTACTAAGCTTTAATGCTTACCCCCTTTCCTTTCTATCTTTTATAGTGTCACCAAGCTAGCCTGAGGATCTGAAGATGTCAGAGACTCAATCAGATTATCAACTGAATACTTGGGTATAGCTAGTCTAATCATTTTGAGTATGACATGTAGCTAGTCTAATCATTTTGAGTATGACATGCATAGGGACTTGGTCTTTTTGTTATGTGTCATATTGATTATCCAAATGTGTTGGCTCATGAAAGTACGATGATTATTTTGTATATGGCCACGAGAGGTGACTCATATTGATTATTTGGGGTGTAACCCTAATTATTGGTGCATGCATGCAAATGTGCTTATGCTTTAATGTGTTTATGGTTGCTTATGGTTAATAAGTGTGGTGGATGGCATGTATGTTTGGTATATGAAATATGATTAATGTGTAAGACAATGAATGTGGTGCAAATGTGTAACTTGAAAGTAGGTTAGCAAAGATGATAGACAAATATGAAATTGGTGTGGAATGCCATATAAAAGCATGATAGTTTGAATAGGTGACATGTTGACATTTCCAAGTCATAATTTAACCATGAATGTGAATGCTTGAGTAATCAAATGTGCCATGTTGCATGCCATGAAGTGAGTGTAAGCATGTGAGTGTTTAAGGGTGGCAAATGTATTGGAAAATAGCCTAGAAATTGTCCACACGGTTAGACACACGGGCATGTGTCTAGGCCGTGTGTGACACATAGTGTGCCCCATGGGCGTGTAATCCGGTCGTGTGTCCCCTGCACCCTAATTATGCAAAATAGAATGCCCAGTAGTAAACACACGGGTAGAGACACGGTCGTGTGTCTCATCCGTGTGAAGGACACGACCTTAGGACATGGGCGTGTGCCCAGGCTGTGTGTTGTCTGCACTTAATTTTTGGAATTTAATTCGCCACATGGCCTAAGCACACGGGTGTGTGACTTGGTCGCGTGACCTTATTTGGTTGATTACCTTATAGTCAGAGAGTTATGCGGGCTGAGGACACGGGTGTGTTCCGAGTCACACGGGCGTGTGTGACCATAGGGCCTACCCATACGGGCGTGTGACTCTCCAAAGTAGGAAATTTTTCTAAGTTATCCTAAAGTTTTCTAAAGTTCTCAGTTTAATCCCGAACCACCTTCGATGTATGTTTTGGGCCTCATAGGCCCATATAAGGGGCAATTTGCATATATATGAATGAAATTGATTTGAACAAAAATTTTATGGCTTGGTTCTGTATGTGTGCTTGTATTAAAGTTCGGTAATGCCTCGAACCCTATCCTGGCTTTGGATACGGGTAAGGGGTGTTACAAGTTAATCAACGACAACCCAAATAACATCTTTCTTTTTAAGAGACAGGGGCAAACCTGACATGAAATCCATTGTAACTCTATCCCAATTCCACTTTATATTATCATAGGCTGTAGTAATCCTGTATTCACCTGATGCTCAGGTTTTACTTATTAACAAACCAAAAATTTTGATACGAACTCTAAAATCTTTCGTTTCATACCCGACCACCAATACAACTATTTCAAGTTATTGTACATTTTGGCACTACCCGGGTGAACAGATAGAAAGCCACTGTGTGCTTCGTTCAGAATTTTTTGAATGAGCTCAAAATTCTTTGATACGCAAATTCTATCTGGGAACATTAAAAATCGTCGGATCTGATATAATAGTTTTGAATCACCAGCCGACTTACATTACACTCTTTTAGCTTGCAACTCAATATCACACTTATAAGCTTTACAAATTTGTTGAAGAAAAACCGGTTTACCTTTGAACTTTGCTAGGATTGAACCATCATCAAACAAGGATAACTGAGTATTAATCGCTCTCAAAGCAAATAATGATTTTCTACTCAAAGCATCCGCAACTACATTCGCTTTCCCTAGATGATAATCAATCACTAACTTGTACTCTTTCAACAACTCAAGCCATCTTCATTGTCGCAAATTCAAATCTTTCTGAGTCATTATATATTTCAAGCTCTTGTGATCGGTAAAGATATGAAACTTCTCGCCGTACAAATGATGTCGCCAAATTTTCAAAGCAAATTCAATAGCAACCAACTCTAAATTATGCATCAGATAATTCTTTTCATGTGGCTTCAATTGTCTAGAGACATAAGCTATAAATTTTCCCTCTTGCATCAAAACACAACCCAAACTATTCAATAACGCATCACTAAAAACCAAAAATTCTTTACCCGACTCACGTTGAACCAAAACTGGTGCCTCGATTAACAATGCTTTCAACTATTTGAAACTCTGTTGACATTTCTTGGACAACTCAAATTTCACATCTTTTTGTAGCAGCCTGGTCATTAGTGTAGTAATCATTGGAAATCCTTTAACAAAATGTCGATAATAACCAGCAAAGCCCAAAAAGCATCTAACTTTGGATACATTTCTAGGTGGTTTCTAGTCAACAACTGTAGAAATCTTGCTCGAATCAACTCGTATGCCTTCAACTGAAACAATATGTCCCAAAAATCCTACTTCTCAAAGCCAAAACTCACATTTACTGAATTTGGTGTACAACTGCTTATCTCTTAAGGTTTGTAGCACAATCTTCGAATGATTGGCATGCTCAGACTCATCTCGTGAATAGATCAGAATGCCATCAATGAACACAACAACAAATCTGTCTAAATACAGTCTAAAAATCTGATTCATCAAATTCATAAAAACTACAGGAGCATTAGTCAAATCGAAAGGCATAACAAGAAATTCATAATGCCCATACCTTGTTTTGAAGGTAATTTAACTCGCAATTGATAATAACCAGATCTCAAATTAATCTTTAAGAATACTGTTGCCCCTTTCAATTGATCAAACGAGTCATCTATTCTTGGTAAAGGATACTTGTTCTTTATCGTAACTTTGTTTAGTTGTCGATAATCAATACAGATTCTCATTGATCCATCTTTCTTTTTTACAAACAACACTAGTGCACCCCAGGGTGAAAAACTATGTCGTGAAAAACCTCTATCGGTTAACTCTTGCAACTGAGGTTTCAACTCTTTCAATTTTTTCGTAGCCATTCTATACGGAGCTATCGATATCGGTGATGTTCCTAGCACTAATTCAACGGAAAACTCAACCTCTCTGATCGGTGGTAACCTTGGTAGTTCTTCTAGAATCACATCCGGATATTCACAGATAACTAGCACTGATTTAATTTTAGATTTAGACACTTTTGTATCTAAAACATAAGCAAGATAAGCTTCACAACCTTTTCTCACACATTTCTGAGCTGACATAGAGGAAATCACAACAGGAACCCACTCGAATCATCTGATTCAATCTTAGAATTTCACTATTCTGACATTTCAATTCAATAGTCTTTCGTCTACAATGCACAATAGCATCGTGTAGTGACAACCAATCCATGCCCAGAATTACATCGAACTCATCAAATGGTAATAACATCAGATCAGCCGAAAAACAGTAACCTCGAATCATTAAAGGACAGTTCTTGCAAACTTTATGAACTAGAACATACTTTCTTAAGGGGTTCGATACTTTAATCACAAACTCAAAAAACTTAACAGGCAAACTCTTATTAGACACCAAATTCATACAAATATACGAATGAGTTGATCCAAAATCTATCAAAGCAATCACATTAGTGTTATAAAGAGAAAATGTACCGGTGATAACATCGGGTGATGACGCACCTTCACGAGCACGAATCGCATAAGCTCTAGCAAGTGCTCTAGCTTCTGATCTCACTGTAGAATCTTTCGTAGTACCACGATTACTACTCATACTTCCAGTGTTTCAGGTTGGTCTTCCTCTAGCAGTTGTATTGGTTGATATTGATTCTGAGGCATATCTTTCTCATTTAACTAAGGACAATTCCAGATAAGGTGATCTTGAGAGCCACATCTAAAACAAACCCGATCATTCATTCCACACTCACCAGGATGTCGTCTTCCACATTGTTGAAATTTAGGTCTATTGAACCTAGCATTACCAATGCTTGCAATTGACATAGCTTGGGCTTTAGAATTCGAATGTTGTTTTCCACGATCTCTGTTGGAATATCCTACCAAAAAAGTTGAACGGTTATATGAATCTCGTGATTTCTTTGACGAGGATTGATATTGTTTATTCATCAATCTTTTTCTCGAATCTCTAGCTTCAAAATCTACCTTTCTCTTTTCTTTGCCAAGTTTTTCGGCTTTATAGGCTCTATCAACCAACACAACAAATTCTTTTAATTCTAGAATCCCAACTAATAGTCTGATGTCTTCATTTAACCCATCTTTAAATCTATTACTCATAATGGACTCAGTTGAAACACATTCCCGAGCATATTTACTAAGTCTCACGAACTTTCGCTTATACTCTGTACAGACATACGACCCTGTTTTAACTCTAAAACTCTTTGCATTTCAAATCAATGAACCGTTGACTGATATATTTCTTCTTGAACTCAGCTTGAAATAATTCCAAGGTAACTCTTTCTCTCGGTACCACAGTCACTAAAGTATTCCGCCATTGATATGAAGTGTCTCTCAGAAGTGATACAGCACATTTTAAACACTCTGCCAGTGTACAAGCAAGTTCATCAAACACCCGACTAGTATTTTCAAGCCAAAACTCAGCTCTCTTCAGATCATCATCCACAATAGCTTTAAACTCTTCGGCTCCCTGTTTTCTAATCTTATCAATTGGTAGATTATTCAGTCGTAAAATATCTATACCTTAAGAAGCTACGGGAATCGGTTGGAGATTAGGTGGGGGTGGAGGTTGTTGAGAAGTCGGATTTTTTCGAACATACTCCGTAAACCACTCATTCATTATCTAGAAGAAGGCTTATTTAGCCTCTCTTCCTTGGCTACACGATACTGGTTTAGACTTGGATTGTGCTACCCTGTGAATGGAGGCAGGTGCATTACTTTCAACATTGTCAGCTACAGCTCGATTGAGATCCATTTACTATATGAAAACACAGTTTAAATTGTCAGGAGTCAACGCACAATCACAGGTTATATATAGCATGTATAGCTAGACTCTCACATATGCTACACTAGTCCTAGAATCGACTAAATCGTAGCTCTGATACTAATAAATGTAACACCCCTCTCCCGTATTCAATGCCAGAATAGGGTTACAAAGCATTACTGAACTTATCACACATTTAAACATATATTTCTAATACAATTAGTCAATTTAAATACAATTCATTCACAACCAATCATATTATCCCTAATATGAGCCTACGATGTCAAAAACATGCATTTGGGGTAGTTTGGGACTAAACTGATAACTTTAGAAACTTTTGAAACAATTAGAAAATTTTTCCAAAAACAGGGGACACACACCTGTATGACCCGGCCATGTGTCTCACACAGCCAAAGATACGCTTGTGTTGCAGGCCGTGTGGACATTCGAAATAGGAGCACATGGCCGTGTCTCAGCCCGTGTCCGACCCCGTGTAACTCTTTGACTTGGGTCACACAGCCAAAACACATGTTCGTATGACTAGCCTGTGTGCCCTAAAACTGACCATACACGTTCGTGTGCCAGGCCGTGTGCTAGGCCATGCCAAACCTATAGGGTATACTGACTTAGGCCACACGGCCAATCTCACGCCCGTGTGCTAGGCCGTGTAGAGCATACTAACTTGGTTTCTATTACAACACTAGGGGACACACTGCTGTGTAACATAACCGTGTATCACATACGGCTGAAACACACGCTTGTGTCTTTGCCCGTGTGGACAAAAATAGGCTATTTACCAAGCCATTTTGCCACCCTAAGTTGCATACACATACACCACAACAATTAGTACAAAAACAAAGAATAAATAGTCATTCATACATCCTCAACCAAGCATCATTAATACCATTTCAAAACTAACAGATCAATACCATAATGTACCATTCAATTTATATAAAATCCCCTAATCTTAAACATTATTATTAACACTTTCAAATTTGCATCATCTAGCTTAATCTCATAACATACCAATTCCAATTCTCAACCATTTAGTACCCCGAATGGCCAAATATCAACAAGCATAACATATTCATCTTTAATCACATAACCAAGCCATATGCACATAGATATATACATAACCACATCAACCAAAATAAGCCAACTCTCATGGCTATATACAAATAAAAACATTTAACATTTACAAACCATTTCAAATAACCAAAATCAATATCAAGTCATAACCAAAATAACCATAATCCTATACATGCCATATAACCAAAACATAAGCACAAAGTACCAAAGTGATAGTTGGATAGTGTGACAAAGTCTCCAATGATTCCCGAATTCGAGCTAGCTTTGAAATCACTATAAAACATGGTAAAATAAACAAATTAAGCATTATAGCTTAGTAAGCTTGTATAAAGTAAACTCAAAGTAATGATAAATATACAATTTAACAAATTGAATATATCAACATGTAGCTCATATTATCTAACAAACCTTTCACATCTTTAATCATAACATTATATACAAACATCATGATGCGATCCCAGCCGCATCCTGTTGTGACTTAAATCGACGACACCGGGAATGGTCTAAACACGAGGGCCCCAAGTGTAAAATGAAACTTAATTTTAGCACAACAAGCTCAATCTTCGTTTTTACCTAGCTCAATAGAGCTCAATTCGGCTTGATGCTAGCTCATTGAGTTTGATTCTAATTTATTAAATTTCATGCATTTTAAGCTGCTGGAATAAATTTATCTATTTAATTGAGTTAGTTAACTTAGTTAAAGTTCAGCTCAAATAATTAAATTGTGTTTTAATGTGTCTAAATTCTGGACATTTTAATTTAGCTTAAATGTGTCTTAGTTAATGCATATTTTTAATGTGTCAAGTTTAGGACAAATTTAATTCTTGTTGCTAATTAATTTCTCCAGCCGAATGCAGCTCAATTAAGTTGTCATAGCTCTTGCTGATTAATTTGTTGAATTTAATGTGCAGCTACATGCATGGAACATCATTAAAGGAGCTAATGATTACTCTTTTTCATGTAGCTGTTTGTGATGCTCAATGGACTTTGAGCTGAATTAAACTTCCAGCTAATACTTTTAGTTTCTCTATGTGTCTGTTCGTGAAACACCAAATGCCAAAAGGAGCTGATGCTTTTTTTCCCCCAAGCTGACTGTCCAGCTCTCCAACCAGCTATGAAAGCTTTCACATTTGTTGGAAAATTCCATTCACACTTGTGCCATTCGGTTATGTGTTTTCAGACACAATGAACTCCTCAAATTTGGTTTCACACTTCCATGCCCATTGAAGTGATCTAAGCTGCTCATTAAGCTCAATGGCTCTTCAAATAAAAAGGCAGCTCAATTAACACTTATTAAATCACCTAGGCCAAATCTGTCTAGCAAATTCAGCTCATTTCAGATCTTTATGTAATGACCACAATTTAGCTAATTCAAACCCCCAAGTGGCTGTCCAATGACGTTCCCAGAGGCTGGAGAAGATTCCTAGAATTTTCTTGAATTATTCTGGAATTTTCAGCTCATTAAAAGCTGAAATCAAATGTCCATCTAGCTACTCTTTTGTCCATTTGGCTAGCATTAGACATTCATTATAAATATTGTGTTATTTGCTGGTTGTAAAAAAAAAAGACTTTTTGCTACTTTTATGAATGTTTATAACATTTGTGAGTTTTTCAACTCTTTTAATTCATTTTAGACTCAGCTTGACTTTTCTATCTTGCTAGTGGCGTTATTCTGTTTCTTTGAACTTATCACTCCTAAACTGAGTGTGGGGTTCACCCCATTGATATCTTTGGTTCCTATCTTCCTAGGTAGCAGGTCAAGATCCTATTTTCCATATTCCATCCATCTTAAGCGTCGTATAAGGTTTGGGTCAATACTTTCTATAGTATTGGTTCTTCCTTGATATTAATCCCATTTTCCATCCATACTATCAATCTTAATTTTACCTTAATTTCTTTGTTTAGCCAATATGCCATTAACCTATCTTAAACACTCTTTAAAAACCCCTTTGTTTAAACCATCACTTAGTCGAATTTCATATAAACTCCATATAGAACAAAACTTCTCATTTTAACGATCGGGCATGTAAACAACTCAAATCATTTCACGAGGTGAGATTGTATCATTTGGTATCAGAGCTAGTTAAAACTAAGGAGTACGGACGTTCGTGAAGTTTCGGGGTAAGCTTTTTTAAAAAATTCAAAAAAAATTGTGACACCCCTAAAGTGACCCTAGTCGAAAAGTGGTCTCGGGACCGCTAGACCGAGTCACCAAATTATTTGAATGTGATAATTATTGCCTAAAATATGTGAATATAAATGTGTGAAAGTTTTAAGCTTCGATTTAGTTAATTGCATGTGAATTTAGTTGATAGGACTTATGTGAGAAAATTTAGAAATGTGCTAGGCAAATGCAAGTGGCCTAATAGTGCATGTAATCAAAGGGGTGGACTTGCATGTCAATTTCCCCCCCATTTAAGTACTAGTGGCTGGCCATGACAAGGGATGATGGGCAAAACATGTCATGAAACATGTTGTGTTAATGGAAAAATAAAATAAGAAGCATGGGCAAAACATGTCATGAAACATGTTGTGTTAATGGAAGAATAAAATAAGAAGCATGGGCAATAAACTAATAAGAAATTGAAGGAAGAAAACAAAGAGAAAAAAATGTGTTCATCATTCTCATGCATGACCAAAAAAAAAAAAGAAGAGAAAAGCTCTCATGTTGTTCTTGGCCGAATAGGAGAAAGAAAAAGAAGGAAAAAGAGCTTTGAGGAAATCGGCTATGGTGGTTTGATAGACTAAGGTATGTTTGATGATGTTCCATGAGATGCATGCATGTTTTAGTAGTTAGCTTGAGTTCTAAATAGCCCATGGTTCAAATCTTTACTATGTCATGGAGATGATATTCGGCCAAGGTGGATTGGTGTTGATATCATTTGCATGCTAAAAGGTGGCCATATGACCTATCAAACTCCTTGTCATATTCGGCCATAAGCTAGCAAATTGAGACTTTAATGAGTTAAATTTGTTTGAATTAAGCTCAAGAGCAAAGGGGAACTAAATCCGATAAAGGGAAGGAAAAAGTGGTCGAATAGCCGCCGAAATCGTTCGACAACATCCGAGGTAAGTTTTAAGTGATTAAACGTTGAGTAAATTCAATCATAATAGGACATAATGAGTTGATTTAATAAGATGTGATGTGGCCATGATATGTCTTAAACTCAAATGGTAAGTTCATATGTGTTTGGACTTGGAAATTTAAGAGCAAATTGTAATAATTTGCTTTGGACAGCAGCAGTAACGTGATTTTAGAAAATCACTATAAATTGTTGGTGTGGAATTATAGGCTGAATAAAATATGTAATCAAGGCTTAATTAGTCTAGTTTCTTATAAAATAGACCTTGTGAGCAAAGAAATTTCCTATAAAGAGATATTTAAAGTTGTGTGAGACGGTGTCAGAATGACTCCGAAATCCCCTGTTCTGTTTTTAGAAAATCATTATAAATTGTACAAAAATGGTTATAAGATAAAATTTATATGCTTAGACTCCTTAATGAGTCTAGTTTCAAATGAAATCAAATAAAACACATTTTGAATTCTGTAAAATGAGAAATTTGATTTGTAGGAAGAGTGGTCAAATTAGTCAAACAGTGAAACAGGGGAAACTTTAAGAAAAATCTGGTATTGATTGGCCAAACCTAAAATTCTGGAAATTTTATGGATGGAAGATATACGAGTCTATATTCAGGAAAAATTAACGGCAAGTGATTTGGAGTTTTGTAGCTCCGGTTATAAATAATTTAGTGACCATTGCTCAGGAAAACAGCTCGTAGTGAATATGTGATTTTGTTGTAAACATGGATAAAACTTGTTTTAGTTGCTCATAAGCTATTGATTAAACCCATACTTGAATTCTAAATCGTGATATTGTAAGCTTATGAGTATTCGAATATGAAATGATAGTATGGCGTAAAATTGAATTATTCATTGGAAAGTGATGGATGTAGATTCGGCCAAGACCAAGTCTGTACATGATAGTATATGTGGTATGTGAAGTATATTTGAATAAATGTGAAAGTGTATATATGTGATAAGGCCTAATGGCCGATGTGATGAATGTGAAAGTGTATGTATGTGATAAGGCCTAATGGCCAATGTGATGAATGTGAAAGTGTATATATATGTGATAAGGCCTAATGGCCGATGTGATGAATGTGAAAGTGTATATATGTGATAAGGCCGAATGGCCAATGTGATGAATGTGAAAGTGTATATATATGTGATAAGGCCGAATGGCCAATGTGATGAATGTGAACATGTGTATGTGTGATAAGGCCGAATGGCCAATGTGATGAATGTGAACATGCATATATGAGATAAGGCCGAATGGCCAATGTGATGAATGTGAACATGTGTATGTATGATAAGGCCGAATGGCCAATGTGATGAATGTGAACATGTGTATGTGTGATAAGGCCGAATGGCCAATGTGATGAATGTGAACATGCATATATGAGATAAGGCCGAATGGCCAATGTGATGAATGTGAAAGTGTATATATGTGATAAGGCCGAATGGCCAATGTGATGGATGTGGAAGTGTATAAATGTGATAAGTCCCGAAGGGCAATTGTGTCAGTACTATATCCGGGTTAAAACCCCGTAGGCTTTATGCGAGAATATTATCCTGATTAATGTCCGTAGGCTTCGTGCTCGTACTATATCCGAGCTTTAAAGACCCGATGGCTAAATGCTAGGATTCAAGTAAGACTTTGATATTGAGTATCTGCATTAAGTTACCATCAAATAAGTATTATGTATTCAAGATGTTCAGGTACGTATTACTTACTCATCGGTGGAGTGATTTCGAGGTGAATTATCAGTATCAAAGAGGTAGGTAAATGTGATTAATATTATAACTCCAAATGTGAGAATGATCTAATTGGTAATGGTATGTTTGTATAATAAAGTATGCGATGAAATATTCTTATGTATTAGTGCATATTCTGCCCAAAAGCCTTATGATCTGAGTATGGGTTGGGTTGAGCTAGATGTGCCAGTACAAGGTAAGGATTATGATTTGTAAGCTTACATATATGTGATAAGGAATATGTTGGTTCTTTATGTGCCTATGGTAATTTAGTACTTGTCATGTTGAAATACTTAAAAGTATGGATGTGATTATGAACAAGTGGAAAGGATTATTGAAAGTTGAAAATCGATGAAGAATGTGCTTTGGAAATATTTGACCGTCTAGGTCATTATTATTCGAAAGTATATATGTGGCAGCCAAGTGTTGCGTTTAATGATATTATAGATCGAGATGAAGCTCTAGATTAACTTCATCGAACAGTTGAAATGAATGACCAATGATAGTGATTGAGAACACTTTGTTTTGCTTAAAACTTACTAAGCATTAAATGCTTACTCCGTTCTCTGAATCTCTGTTTTATAGATTTTGGTTCGTCAGCTATCGGACTCGGGATTATTGAAGTCAAAGTCGCCCACACTATCAAAGCCCCCTTTTGGTACAATTTTGGTTGAACTTCGAAATGGCATGTATAGGACTACCCTTTTTGTTGTGGGTCATAGACCCTTTGGATTTGTATAATTTTGGATAGCCATGCGAAAATGGCTTATATATGTTTGAGTATAATGTTATACTCATTTGGTATGGATATTCTTAACATGGATTGGCCATGGGAATGGTTAATCACTATCATAATTTGTGCTATTTATGCTAAAAGGGCTAGTTGAATCATGGAAACTATGAAATAGGTAAAGTCTACCTTAAAGGCAGATGCTGACAGCAGCAGTGATGTAGATTTGGAAAATCACTAAAAATAGTAGGAATGGAATTAAATAGTTAATAAATTATGCAAACGAACCTTGATGAATCTATTTTCATAGGAAAGTAACGAAACGTTCATATGAATAGTATATTATGAGATACTAAAGTTTTCGTGAGACAGGGCCAGAACAGTTTCTGGATTCCCTGTTCCGACTTTGGAAATTCATTATAAATTAACCAGAGATAATTAGAAGTCATGCCATATATGAATAGATTCCTTTTTAAGTATAGTTTCTATAGAAACAAACGACATCAGTATTGAAGCCCTGTACAGGGAGATATCCAAGTCGTAATGCGAAAAGGTCAGTGTAGTCGATCCCTGTAACATGGGAGACTTTGACTAATAAACTGTACTATTTGGCCCTACCAAAAATTCTAGAAAAAATTTTGTAGATGCATATATGAGTCTAGTTTCAGGGAAAAATCACAAAGCTGATTTTCGAGTTGTGAAACTCAAGATATGATTTTTAAGGTGACAGTGACGCAGTTAGCCAGCTTGCCTGGAAAATTTTAAAATGGATTGTGCAAAGAAGTGATTTAAGTCTGCAAACCCCTCGTGTCCGACTCCGGCGACGGAATCGGGTACGGGGTGTTACAAAAACTGTGTAAGAATTACAAAATAGTGAAAATACAAAAGTGTTCTTTATATAGATATTAAAAAAAAAGAGTTTCGAAATTTAAAAAAAAAGTAGTTTTGTACGTACTCAAAATTTGTTCCCGATCTTCAAGTTCTTCTCTGCCAAATTAACCCATTATGCCGCACTACCAGCCATTATTATTATTATTATTTTCTTTTAGCCTACCCTACATCGAAACAACATATACCCTTGTTAACCTTTTGAAACCGACCCCTAAGCTTGCTTTTAAGTCTAAACGAGTCTTCTACGAACTTTCAGAGGAGAACCAAGTGGTAAAAGGCACGAGAGTTTGTGAGAGCATTAGAGCGAAGAAAAGCCAATAGTGAGTGCAAACACGAGTGGAGTGCCATATAATATTTTCTTTTTGAGTGGAGAGATTTGTATTGGTGAGGTATTCATTTTCTATTTAATTTTTTTCTTTTTTCTTTTTCTTTTCAATAATAAATCATGTTTCGAGAAGAGTTTTCAGAATTTGAATTTTAAGATTTGATGAAAGAGATGGACTAGTTATTTGATAGAAAACTAAAACCCCTACAAGAATGATTGGATCATGTTGAAGAGCAGGACCAATGAGCAAGAGATCAACGGGATATAATTTCTTCAAGCCAAAGGATGAAAACGAGATTGTCAAGGAGTTTAACGTCCAACGAATGTTTACGAAGAGATCCCTATTGAGATTCCTATTCAACAAGGACTTCGAGTCGAAATAACTCAAGCTTCAAGTTTGAAGCCTATTATGGTGACAAACGAGAAGGTTCAAATAATTCTTTGTATACACCGAGATACTCATCCATGAAGATTCAATTTTGAAGAAATAATCGTTTTTGTATGAAGAGCCCTCCTCTTATTCTCAACGAAAGGGTTCTCATTTTGATTTTTTCTTGCTATCTTCCTCTTGTAATGAAAAAAACGAAAGAAAAATAAATTTAAAAAGAAAAAGAGAGTGAGAGAAAGAAAAATGAGATTGAGATTGAAAAAGCATGTGCGCAAGAAAAGAAAGTTGGAAAAGAGAGTGAGTTTAAAGAGAGAAAAAAGTGAGCGAGAAATGAGTGTTTTTCAAAAAGAAAATAGAATGATGAGTGAAAATGAGTGCTCAACAACAAAAGAGACTTTGGAAAAAGAAAATGTGTTAGAAAAAGAAACAAGTGAAAAAGACGAGAGAGAACAAGAAAAAGTAAGAAATGTTTTAATTAACCAACGAGTGAGTTGTCCTTGTATTATTTTTTTTTTTTAGGTTTCTAAAGATTTATTTGACAATCTTCAACTTCATTATCTTCCTAAAAAGAGGCGGTTCAGGTTGTTCAGCAAAGGTAAGATCGTAGATGACCTTAGTCCACTAGCGCTTATAGGTAAGTGAGGTAAAGGTTCTATGTTAATCGAGTCTCGAACATTTCACTTGCATAATAATGGTGAGTTCGCCGAAGAATTAGTTAATAAAATAACTCCCCACCTTGATTTGTCTAAGTATCCATTTCTGGTTGATAATGACCTTGTTTGGGACGATGGTTTAAAGAGTTTCTCTATTAAAGAATGTTGCGTTACAAGTTTGTTGATGAAGTAAGATTAAATCAGCATGTAAAAAACTTGGTCACGTAGGTCAAAGCATTTTTATGTGAAACTCCCAATTTGTTTGATTGTGGTGATTAAAGGAGCTACATGCATGGAACGACATTAAAGGAGCTGATGATTATGATTTTTCATGCGGCTATTCGTGAAGCTTAAGGGTCCTTGAGCTAAATTAAACTTCCAGCTGATGCTTTTAGTCTCTCTATGTGTATGTTTGTGAAACCCAAATGCCAAAAAGAGCTGATGCTTTCTTTACCCCATGATGACCGTCCAGCTCTCCAACCAACTCTGAAAGCTTTCACATATGCTGGAATATTCCATTCACACTTGTGCCCATTCGGTTATGTGTTTTCACACACAATGGATTCCTCAAATTCGATTTCACACTTCCATGTCCATTGAAGTGATCTAAGCTGCTCATTAAGTTCAATGGCTCTTCAAATAACCAAGGCAACTCAATTAACACATATTAAATCACCTAGGCTGAATCTGTTCAGTAAATTCAACTTATTTTACTTCTTTATCTAATGAACACAATTTAGCTGATTCAAACCCCCAAGTGGCTATCCAATGATGTTCCCAAAGGCTGGAGAAGATTTTTGGAATTTTCTTGAATTATTCTAGAAATTTCAGCTCATTAAAAGCTGAAATTGAATATCCATCTAACTACTCTTTTTTCCATTCGACTAGCCTTAGACTTTCGCTATAAATATTGTGTTATTTGCTGGTTGTAAAAAAAGACTTTTTTCTACTTTTATGAATGTTTATAACATTTGTGAGTTTTTCAACTCTCTTAATTCATTTTAGACTCAGATTGACGTATCTAGCTTGCTAGTGGCATCATTCTATTTCTTTGAACTTACCACTCCTAAACCGAGTGTGGCGTTCACCCCATTGATATCTTTGGTTTCTATCTTCCTAGATAGTGGGTCAAGATCATATCTTCCATCTTCCATCCATCTTAAGCGTCGTATAAGGTTCGGGCCAATACTTTCTATAGTATTGGTTCTTTCTTGGCATTAATCCCATTTTCCATCCATACTATCCATCTTAACTTTACCATCATTTCTTTGTTTAGCCAATATGCCATTAACCTATCTTAAACACTCTTTGAAAACTCTTTTGTTTAAACCATCACTTAGCCGAATTTCATATAAACTCCAAATAGAACAAAACTTCTCATTTTAATGATCGGGCATCTAAACAACTCAAATCATTTCACGAGGCTAGATCGTATCATTTGGTATTAGAACTAGTTAAAATTGAGAAGTACGGACATTCGTGAAATTCCGAGGTAAGTTTTTTAAAAAAATAAAAAAATGTGTAAAAAAAGAAAAGAATTACAAAATAGTGAAAATAAAAAAGTGTGCTTTATATATATATTAAAAAAGTGTCGAAATAAAAACAAAAAAAAAGTAGTTTTGTACGTACTCAAAATTTTTTCCCGATCTTCAAGTTTTTCTCTGCCAAATTAACCCATTACACCGCACTACCAGCCATTATTATTATTATTATTATTATTATTATTATTATTATTATTATTATTATTATTATTTTCTTTTAGCCTACCTTACACCGAAAGAACATATATCCTTGTTAACCTTTTGAAATCGATCCCTGAGCTTGCTTTTTAGTCTAAACGAGTCTTCTACGAACTTTGAGAAGAATTGAGTGGTAAAAGGCACTAGAGTTGTGAGAGCATTAGAGTTAAGAAATGCCAATAGTCAGTGCAAACATGAGTGGAGTGCCATATAATCTTTTCTTTTTGAGTGCATTCATAAGGTTTGTATTGGTGAGGTATTCATTTTCTATTTTTAAAATTATTTTTTTCTTTTTTCTTTTCCTTTTCAATAATAAATCATGTTTCGAGAAGAGTTTTCAGAATTTGAATTTCAAGATTTGATGAAAGAGAGGGACCAGTTGTTTGTTAGAAAACTAAAACCCCTACAAGAACGATTGGATCGCGTTGAAGAGCAGGGCCAACGAGCAAGAGCTCAACGGGATCAAATTTCTTCAAGCCAAAGGATGAAAACGAGATTGTCAAGGAGTTTAGTGTCCAACGATTGTTTACGAAGAGATCCCTATCGAGATTCCTATTCAACAAGGACTTCGAGTCAAAATAACTCAAGCTTCGAGTTTGAAGCCTATTATGGTGACAAACGAGAAGGCTCAAGTAATTCTTCGCATACACCAAGATACTCATCCATGAATATTCAATCTCGAAGAAATAATCGTCTTTTATATGAAGACCCCTCCTCTTATTCTCAGCGAAAGGGATCTCATTTTGATTCTTTCTTGTTATCTTTCTCTTGTAATGAAAAAAATGAAAGAAAAAGAAATTGAAAAAGAAAAAGAGAGTGAGAGAAAGAAAAACGAGATTGAGATTGAAAAAGCATGTGCGCAAGACAAGAAAGTTGAAAAAGAGAGTGAGTTTAAAGAGAGAAAAGAAAGTCAGCGAGAAATGAGTGTTGTTGAAAAAGAAAATAGAATAATGAGTGAAAATAAGTTCTCAACAATAAAAGAGACTTTGGAAAAGAAACTGTGTTAGAAAAAGAAACAAGTGGAAAAGAAGAGAGAGAGCAAGAAAAAGTGAGGAATGTTTTAATTAACCAACGAATGAGTTGTCCTTCTGTTATTTCTTCTTTTCAGGTTTCTAAAGATTTATTTGGCAATCTTCAACCTCATTATCTTCCTGAAGAGAGGTGGTTCAAGTTGTTCAGTAAAGGTAAGATCATAGGTGACCTTAGTCCACACGTGCTTAAAGGTAAGCGAGGTAAGGGTTCTATGTTAATTGAGTCTCGACCATTTCACTTGCATGATAGTGGTGAGTTTGTTGAAGACTTAGTTAATAAAATAACTCCCCACCTTGATTTGTTTAAGTATCCAGTTCTGGTTGATAATGACCTTGTTTGGGACGATGGTTTAAAGAGTTTCTCTATTAAAGAATGTTGCGTTGACAAGTTTGTTGATGAAGTAAGATTAAATCAGCATATACAAAACTTGGTCACGTGTGACAAAGCATTTTTATGTGAAAATCCCAATTTGTTTGATTGTGGTGATTATGTGAATCATTTACTGCCTTATGCGAAATCCTTAAGTTTGTGAAAATCTGATTGGATGAATGTTGAGAGGTTTGATTGTTTGAATCTTTGTATGCACAAATTCTTTTGGTTTGGCATGTTTGATTTAATGGCAAAAATGAAACCCTTGCTGCATTTTAGAACAAGTAGTCAAAATAGTGTGTTCAAACCTGGAGTTTATTCTTTTGAAATGTCATTGAGAGAAGGCAAGTATCTAGAATTTTGTGTGAATAAATACGTGAACCATTTTTGCTTGCCTGATACTTTGACTTTAAGTTTTAAAATAATACATGTGAATCTTGTTGGCTTGCAAGTTTAGAATCAACTTTTTGAATCTGGATGTTGTTCTATATTGTGGTATACAAGACTCGAGCATATGTTGCATGATAATGACTTTAACTTGCCTTATGATCTTTCTATGATGCCGGTCAAGAAGTTTTCAAGTCAACTAGAATTGGTAAGTGACAATATTATTTTTGATCTCGGAGAACATTGTTCTCTATATTGTTCAAAGGAATTGAGTCATGGACTTTTGTTGTCCAAAACTATAACTTTTGAATGCTTCATGATTCTGGTTTGCTTTTATCAAGAACAAGGTAAAATCAACTTCTCTTTTTGATCCCGGCATTGATTTATATGTTCAATTTGTGAATAAGACTTCAGTAAGTTCTATTGAGCCTATATACCATGGTGTCACTAATCTATCTAAATTTCGTGTAGGTGGCACTTTGCAAAGGTTCCCTCCAAAAGAGGGAGGGCGTGCAAACAATCTATTTTGTGTTCAAGTTGTGTGTAAATTTCAGGTTATCGGGAGCAACTTTGCCAACTTCATCAACCAAGGGGGCTATAACCTTAGAAGATTTCTCACGAGCAAATGGTCTGATTTGAGGACAAATCATCTTCAAGAGGGAGGGAATGATACGACCCCAGCTGCATCCTGTTGTGACTTAAATCGATGACACTGGGAATGGTCTAAACACGAGGGCCCCAAGTGCAAAATGAAACTTAATTTCAGCTCAACGAGCTCAATCTTGGATTTTGCCCAGCTCAATGGAGCTCAATTTGGCTTGATGCCAGCTCATTGAGTTTGATTCTAATTTATTTAATTTCATGTATTTTAAGCTGCTGAATAAATTTATCTATTTAATTGAGTTATTTAATTTAGTTAAAGTTTAGCTCAAATAATTAAATTGCGTTTTAATGTGTCTAAATTCTGGCCAATTAATTTAGCTTAAATGTGTCTTAGTTAATGCATATTTTTAATGTGTCAAGTGTAAGAAAAATATAATTCTTGTTATAGATTAATTTGTCCAGCCGAATGTAGCTCATTTAAGTTGTCATAGCTGCCGCCAATTTAATATGTCTTAAGCTGACTAATTTGTTGAATTTAATGTACAACTACATGTATGGAATGACATTAAAGGAGCTGATGATTACTCATTTTCATGTGGCTATTCGTGAAGCTCAATGGACCTTGTGCTGAATTAAACTTCCAGCTAATGCTTTTAGTTTCTCTATGTGTCTGTTCGTGAAACACCAAATGCCAAAAGGAGCTGATGCTTTCTTTCCACCAAGAGTGACCGTCCAGCTCTCTAACCAGCTATGAAAGCTTTCACATTTGCTGGAAAATTCCATTCACACTTGTGCCCATTCTGTTATGTGTTTTCACACACAATGGACTCCTCAAATTCGGTTTCACACTTCCATGTCCATTGAAGTGATCTAAGTTGCTCATTAAGTTCAATGGCTCTTCAAATAACCAAGGCAGCTCAATTAACACTTATTAAATCACCTAGGCCGAATCTATCCAGCAAATTCAACTCATTTCAGCTCTTTATCTAATGACCACAATTCAGCTGATTCAAACCCCCAAGTGGCTGTCCAATGACGTTCCCAAAGGCTGGAGAAGATTCTTGGAATTTTCTTGAATTATTCTGGAATTTTTAGCTCATTAAAAGCTGAAATCAAATGTCCATCTAACTACTCTTTTGCCCATTTAGCCAGCCTTAGACTTTCACTATAAATATTTTGTTATTTGCTGGTTGAAAAAAAAGACTTTTTGCTACTTTTATGAATGTTTATAACATTTGTGAGTTTTTCAACTCTCTTAGTTCGTTTTAGACTCAGCTTGACTTATTTAGCTTGCTAGTGGTGTCATTCTGATTCTTTGAACTTATCACTCCTAAACCGAGTGTGGCGTTCACCCCATTGATATCTTTAGTTCTTATCTTCCTAGATAGCAGGTCAAGATCCTATCTTCCATATTTCATCCATCTTAAGCATCTATAAGGTTCGGGTCAATACTTTCTATAGTATTTGTTCTTCCTTGGCATTAATCCCATTTTCCATCTATACTATTCTTAACTTTACCTTAATTTGTTTGTTTAGCCAATATGCCATTAACCTATCTTAAACACTCTTTGAAAACCCTTTTGTTTAAACCATCACTTAGCCAAATTTCATATAAACTCCAAATAGAACAGAACTTCTCATTTTAACGATCAGGCATTTAAACGACTCAGATCATTTCACGAAGCGAGATCGTATCATTTCATAATTTCTTCAATTCAAAGCTTATACAATCCATGTACATACCTCTACCATCTTGTATCAATATCATTCTCAACCACGTCTTTCATTTACCCGTTGTACCATTCGGAACACTATTTGATACTCGGGAAACTCGCACAAAAGTGCCACATATGTAGCCAATGCTATCTCAATCTCATATCACGTATATGCTTATTCTCGAGCTATCAACAGGCCTACTCACCCAAGCTGTTAGTCAAGACTTGGCTACACGGTGCTGCTCACACAAGCTGTCAAGTAATCGCAACACATGCCAGTATACTCAACCCCCGGTAGGACGTATAGGACCAGCACCCAGATCACATAATCACAATAACCCCTAATGACATGTCATTCGTATCCTAATCTATTCCTAAGGTTCAACCGGGATTTTCACGTTTGTCAAATCATCATTTGTAACAACCCATTTTTCAGTGAAATTGGAACAATAGTTTCGGGACCACAAATTTGACCAAAAAATATGATTTATTTTTATTTTATTATATGGTCCATAATATGGTAGATATGTCGTGTGAAAATTTGGATACAAAAATTTTATCGATTTAGTGCTTAATTATGAGAAGGACTAAATCGCATAAAATGCAAAAGTTGAATTCTAGTAGCTATAAGTATCAAATAGCTATAGAATTCAAAATTTAAGGTCCTTATATGGTAATTAGACCATTAAGATAAGTATGTCAATTTTTCTTGGTGACTCATCCATGGAATTGTAGAAAAAGGGCCAGGACTAAATTGGAAATAACAATATACTTGATTAATTAAAAGATGATAAAAGAAAATATCATCTTATTATTGTCATATTCAACCTAAAATTTTATGGAAACCTTAGGAGAGAGGGGAAACTTTCAAGGCTAATTGGGTAAGTTCTATTGTCCCGTTTTTAGTAATTTTGGTACTTTTGAAACAAGGATGGCTTAATTTCTCTATTTGAGGGACTAATTTGAAAATTTATTATGAGAATGGTTCATGGATGTATTATGCTGGAAATTAGAAATTTATGGTAGAAAATGAAAGATTATTGATAGATAAACAACTTTTACAAAGTGATTTTTGATGAAAACATGATTTAGGGACTAAAATGAAAAGTTGTAAAATTTGATGAAAAATTTTGAAATTTTATGAATACATGTGCTGGAAAATTTGTAATGGGGCTTTGGTTAGGCTTGGAATAGGGGGTAATTTATAGAAGTTTCATTTTCTGGGCTTAGGGGCAATCAGAATTTACGAAAAGTTAGGGGCAAAATGGTAATTTTGCCTAGATCGTAAATTGAGTCCATTTAAATATGAAATGTGTGAAATTGATGGTTAAATTCATTTATATAGATCCAAACAATACTAATTTGAGGTTAGATTTAGGAAAAGAAAAGAATTCAGATTAGTAAATTTTTACGCGAACAAGTGTCGAGGTAAGTTCGTGTAACTTAATGTGGCATGTAAATCTGTTTAATTGAATGTTGTGTTGTATGGAATGTGATTTATATTGATGTACATTAGTTGAATGATATAATAAGAATCTTAATACCCCTTACCCGTGTCTGATGCTGGGACAAGGTACGAGGCATTACCAGACTTAAACATTCACATACATGCAAAAACTGGGTCATAAAATTTCTTTTTAATTAAAAACTTGTCATACACATGCATTGAAAGTGGTTAGGGACTAAACCGAGAACCTTAGAAAGTTTTGAGAAAACTTAGAAAATTTCTTTCCATGAAATAGGGTCACACGGCCGTCTGGCCACAGGGACATGCCCGTATCCTCACGCCGTTTAACTCTCTGACTATGACGTCAGCAAACAAAACTTAACCACACGGCCAAACCACACACCCGTGTGCTAGGCCGTGTCATCCACACGGCTGAGACACACGGCCATGTCTTTGCCCATGTGGCTAACACTTAGGCTATTTTCCAAGCCTTTTGTTACCATTAATCTCTCACATCTTTACACATATCAAAGTTATATTTAACAGGCTTCACTAAGGTGTATTCTTAACTTTAACATGCTATGTTCACAAGTTTCATGTACTCATGTAATATCAAGTCTAGACACATTAATCCATATTCATTGACATTGTCAAGTGACCTTATTTAAACATTAGGCATTCATGTTCAATCATCATCGTCTTATTTTTGTACGATACAATTACTTCATGGCTATAACTATTTTGATTGGTCATGGAGCATTTATCATACACAAATGTCCTAACACCAATCACGCATGTCTCACAAGCATAAAAACATCATTGCTTTGCAAGCATTAGAACTTATCATGAATAACTAGGCTTACAAGCCACATCTCATGACTATATACAATTAATCAATATAATCCAATACATTTGGCTAATCATAATAACATCTATCATAAAAACTAAGTCCCTATACATGCCACTCACTTGAAGGTGGTTAATACACATATGTTAATACTCCAAAGGTGATGGCTTGATAGTGTGATGCTGCCTCCGACGATCTCCAAGCCCGAGCTAACTGGACAACACAAAAGAAATGGAAAGGAGAGGGTAAGCTTTATAGCTTAGTAAGACTGTATGAAAATAATAAGCAATTTATCAACTTGCTTCTCAAGGAAATACAACCCTATTTGCATTTTTACTTATATTCCAGTCAAGCTATTTTCTCAAGTCATGGTTACTAAATTATTTATATCTAGAGATACGAAACTCCAAAATAAGATCTGCTAATTTTTCTTGAAACTAGACTCACATATCTTCTTACCATAAAATTTTTAGAATTTTTGGTCTAGCCAATAAGTACAATTTATTTCTTAAAGTTACCCCTTTTTCACTGTCTGATAGTTTCGACCCCTCTCACTAAAAATTAATTATCTCATAATGATGTTCTTGTCTATTTCTATTGAGAATAGACTCATTAATAATTCTATAAGTATAAATTATAACCTATAACTATTTTTTTTACAATTTCTAATGGTTTTCTCAAATTAGAACAGGGGATTTCAAAATCATTCTGACTCTCTCTCACAACAATTTAAATATTTGATACTATGAAACTCCTTTGTTTACATCATTTCTTCTATGTGAAACTAGACTCGTTAGGTTTTAATTTCATATTTTATTCAACCCTTAACTCAATTTCCACAATTTTTGGTAGATTTTCAAAGTTAGACAACTGCTGCTGTCCAAAACTATTTTAGTGTAAATTAATGATACTAAGTTTATCACTCCTTATTAATTCATTTTCACAACATTGGTAAAAATACATGTTTATACATCATAAGTATAGACCTATAATCATAAGGCCATCACAAAATCATTCTCACAAGCATGACTTACCTATTTACATACTAAGCAAATGTGTATCATAAACCGAAATCATTTCTCATGAGTTTGACATACATACCTGTGTTACTCAACATGCTCATATACTTACTCATATTCATTCCTTACCAATAATACAACATGAATTAGATTCACATGTCATCAATTTCATGTAAGTGTCTGTACCACTCACAACATAGCTATAAGCTCTATCATTCGGTATAAACCATACATCTTTTGTTGAACCATTTGGAATACTACAGGATATTCAATAGCGCCAAACATGGAATAAGATGCCGACGCCATGTCCTAGACATCGTCTTACACTAGCTAGCACATCAAAGTCGATGTCATGTCCCAGACAGGTCTTACATTGACTGTCATATATCGAGGCTGATGTTGTGTCCCAGATAGGTCTTACACTGGCTCTTATTTATCGGTTTCGATGCCGTGTCCCAAACAGGTCTTACACTGACACATAACAAGTTGACGCTATGTCCCAGGCAGGTCTTACACTAGCTTGTATATCTCGAGGCTGATGCATGTCCCAGACATGTCTTACACTAGCTCTCGTCTCAATGTCGATGCATGTCCTAGACATGTTTTTCACTGGCTCTCATGATGTGGCCAATGCACGTCCCAGACATGTCTTACACTAGCACGCATACCACCCAATGTCATAGGATAAATATCCAAATCTATTCCTAATGTTCAACCGGGAGTCTTTATTACATTAATTTCTCATCATGCGTACTCATATTCATAATCAAAACAATTTATGCAATATCAATTCAATCACACATCATAAAAATATGGTTGCATTATTAACATACAACTTACTTGTTTCAATGGAATGTCATATAACATCAACATATAATTAAATACAATCATAGCAAAATAGATTTCATGTATATTAACAATAATATGGATAACATGCTTATTTAGTCACACGGACTTACCTCGAATGCAATTTCGACTAATTACTATATTTTAGTCTATAGCCTCGTACTTTTTGATTTACGCCCAAATCTCAATTTTCTTGATCTAACATGATGAAATTCACTCATTTAATCATTACATTAATTAAAACATTCTATAATTCATAATTTAGCAAAATGATTGTTTTGCCCTTAGGCTCGTAAATCGATTTTTATTGAATTTCCTCCTTTACCAAGCCTAGCTAAATTCTTTTTATAACTATAGCAATGCAAAATTTCAATTATTTCACACATTTACAACTTATTTTACAACTTTACAAAATTGCCCCTTTTTAGGTGTTTTCATGCAAACTTCTTTCACAAAAGTTGTTTATTACACAACCAAGACTCATTTTCTTCCATAAAAATTCAGAAAACAACATAAATGCTCTCATGGTAAAACCCTAGACTTTCAACCATTTAGTCCCTCCATTAGCTAGCTCATGCTACAAGGGTCCCAAAAGTGTAAAAATCATCAAGAAAAGTCATCAAAATAACTTACTTGCAAGAGAACTAAGTGGCTGAAAGCTTAAGCCTTTAAAATCCCCTTGTTTGTTGTCGTTTTCGATAGGGAAGAAGATAGGTAAAAAGATGATACCTTTTGTTTTATTTTATTCTATTTCTAGTCAAAATTAAGTCACCAGCCACACCAAATTTTGACTTTCTACTTTCTTTCTCTCTATGGCCGGCCAAACACCTTTTTTAGGGTCTATTTGCACTTTAAACACCCTAAATTTTGGTTCTTTAGCTATTTAACATATTTAGCTAGCAAAACAAAACTTTTGCCCTTTATGGGATTTAGTTCTTTTTCACAATTAAGCATGGAATTGATAAAATTATTTCACCAAAATTTTCATTCACTCATATAATCATGCTATAACACATAAAAAACATTAGAAAGAATTTCCTTGGCCCCAGAATAGTGGTTTCGAAACCACTATTCTGACTAGGGCCGAAATTGGGCTGTTACATAATACATGCTTGAAATGGTGATAAAAGATTAAGTCCCAATTCGATTCTAATGCTAGTATTGGGCCTCGAGGGCCCGATCAAGGGACGTTATGGATGACCTCAATAAATGAATAGTAATTTATGTAGTTTAATGGAAAAATGTCCAGAATGTTTTGGTAATGCTCTGAAACCCTGTTTCAACAACGGGTACGGGTTAAAGGTGTTACATTTAGTGGTATCAGAGCTACGATTTAGTCGATTCTCAGATTTGACGTAGCAAAAATGAGTTTAGCTATACATGTCATTATATAAATTGTGATAATGTGATGACTCCTGATCATTTTAAATGTGTTTTTCATATAGTAATGTCATCCAACCAAGCTAGAGCTGAATTCGAGGAAGCTGAGAGCAATGCTTCAACTTCGGTTCAAAGAGTTGCGTCTGCGTCTGGTAGTGAAAGACCCATGTCTGAGGGCCGAAGTGACAAGGCAAAAGAAACCTTCTTTCAAATAATGAATGAATGGTTTACCCAGTATCTGAAAACAAACCCTGCAGTACAACGACCTCCCCCGCCTACTCCCCAACCGATTCTTGAGGTACCATAAGGTGTCGAACCTTTAGAATTTGTAAGCCTCTGATAGATAAAATTCACAAGCATGGGCGAAAGAATTTAGAGCTACCGCAGATGATGATCTGGAAAGGGCTGAGTTTTGGTTGGAAAATACTATTTAGGGTTTTGGTGAACTATCCTGCAAACCTGCTGAATGTCTAAAATGTGCGGTATCTTTATTGAAAGATAAAAATTATCATTGGTGGAATACCATAACTTCAGTTGTATCGAGAGAAAATGTTACATGGGAATTTTTCTAGGCTAAATTCAGGAAGAAGTATGTTAGTTAGAGATTCATGGATCAGAAAAATAAAGAATTTCTAGAACTTAAACAAGGAAACATGACTGTATCCGAATATGAACGAGAATTTTTTGGTTGAGCAAGTATGCTAAGGAAGGGGTTTTAACCGAGGCTGAAATATGTAAACGATTTGAGGAGGGCCTGAATGAAGATATCAAGTTATTGATTGGGATTCTCGAAATAAGGGAATTTGCGGCGCTAGCTGACGGAGCACAAAAAGCTGAGGAATTGAGTAAAGAAAAGAGACAACCCAAAAAAGTGGTTTTGAATTCCATAGCTATTTGATCCTTCTAGCTACTAGAATCCAACTTTTGCATTTTATGCGATTTGGTCCTTCCCTTAATTAAACACTTGATCGATAAAATTTTCTTATAAAAATTTTCACATGACATGTCTATCATAATATAGACCATATAATAAAATAAAAAGAAATTTTAATTTTTGGTTCAGATTTGTGGTCCCGAGACCACTATTCCGATTTCACCTAAATTGGGTTATTACAGAAACTCATAATAAACTTTAAAGAAATCAAAAGGAGATCTTCAATCTTGATGAAAATCTACGTCAGAGTCGGTTTCAATGATGTTTTTCAAGTTGTTTTCTTGAATATTCTATAACGGCTCCCTCCGATCTTCTTATTTTTGTCATATATAGGTTTCAGAATGCTCGAAAAATCTAAAAAAAATGTGTTTTCCTACATTTTTGTAGTGCGATTCGTGATTTCAACATAGCCAAGGACATGGTCGTGTGGTAGCTCGTGTGGCTCACACGGCCATGTGTCCAGCCCATGTGGCTCCTAAAACTTACTCTAATTTTCTGTTTTTTGCTCATTTTGCTCCCAAATGCTCTTTTAAGTATAGAAACATGTATTTAAAGGACCAAGAGCATAAAATTCACCATTTCACATTGAATAATCATCCAAAACTGCATTAAGAACAGGATTAAAACATATTACTTTTAGCACCTATTAGACATGATGTAGCTAGATTAATTGCTTCCCTTTACGTAAAATTATTAAAAGCAATGTTAATGATGTTATGAAAAAAAACCATGGTAATTTGGCTATTTACTAACATATATCTGATAAGTTAAGAATTCATACTTATTAAACCTTTATGTTTCTTTAGCATACTTCTATGTTCAATTAACTTTAAAGTTTATTAAACAGACATCATAAATGAGATATGCAAGGTAACACTATTTCTTTATAACAATGCTAATTTAATCATTAGTAGATCAAGCATGCACCACTCAAATATTGTGTCTAATAATTACCATCTTTTTTGGATTAAATAATTAGTTCATATTCTTCCTTACATTAATTATGCATAAGTAACATGATCATGATTTTATTTGAATGAATAAACAACCAAAGCACATATCAACATCAACAAATAATAATAACAGCTAAGGATTTACAAACAATCTAGTATCAACAGAATTAATTCAATGTAATTAAATTGAAAGAAAAAAATAATTGGTAAACATGTTTATCAACTTTGAACAAAATTAAAAGATTAAAGGGAAAGAAACTAAAAGCCGAATTTGGTGTTTTTTCTGTGGCACAACTTGTGTTGCTTTTCTTCCGTTCTTCTCCTTCGTTCTTATGCACAATTACTCTTAAAGTGTTGAATTTTACTGCTAAAAAAGGACCTCTAAATTGCTATCTTAAAATCATCTGTTGCTATCTCAAATGAGAAGTGTGGAAGATGGGAGAAGGAATGATGAGTGAGCGATCAGTGAACCAATAACATACCCTTATTTATAGTTGTTTAAGCCCTCTTGGTAGGTAGTCAAACTTTGCTTTGTGAAAGAGGAGTGGATGGCATGGATAGAGGGCTTGAAATGTAGAGGAAGCTTACTTGAATTATGGAAGAAGTTTGCTTTAATTTTAGAGGGAAGGTGGAAAGTCACCTTGAATTGTTGAGAGGGAAATCCTTGCTGAATTTCAAGTGTTTACCAAGTCCTTATGGACGATTTTGGGCACTTTTATAAGTGGTTGGCTTCTTCCTCCCTAGTGGATAGTTTGGGCTCCTTTCTCCTTAGTAGGTTGCCCAGTTTTGTGAACCCAACTTAAGAATTAGGTTAATAGTTAATAGTGTTTCCAAGTTCTAGTAAGCCTATTTGGGGCATCCAAGGATGGCACCACATTAGCTCAATCCTACATGGGTTTTGTTGTAGAGATGCTACAACATTGAGCATCAATAGCTGAGTTTCAAGTTTGTCTTTCCTTTTAGTGTACTAACTACCTTCAAAACTGAAAAAATTATGCTTTTAGCATATAAATTAATCTAGATAAAAAAATTCCCCAACACTAGCTGACATGGCAAATTTATTATAAAAACTACAAAATTTGTTATCAATTGCTCAAAATTTTCATGAATTATTAGTCTAAAAGTACAGAAGATGACTCTATATTCTAGAGTTATCAGTAACACACTTATGACGAGGTCATTGAACGAGTATTATCGAGTAGCTTTTATAATGGAATGTTACCAGGGAGAGCTCATTCACAATGCTATAGTGGAATGGCTTCGTGACAAAATGATATTATAATTAATAGATGAAAAGCTAGAACTTAATTATATATCACTTGAGCCATAATCACATATGTCCAATTGATCCATCCACTAGCTTGTTTGAAACCATAAATGAATTGCATGTTGAATCAAATGAATAGAAGTGGATAAAAATGATAAAGATGGAGAAATGAGTTACATTCAGAAATGAATATGGTTTCTCACTAAGTATGGATATGACCTAAGAAATAATTTATGTTTTTTGAATTATTATTTAATTAATTGAATTTTGAAAAATATATCTAAATTAATTGGTCATTTTGAATCCGTTTAATGTACAAATTAATTATATTTTTTCATAGATTCTTTAGCGATAAAGTTGCGATGATTTTAACAGAATTAGAATTGAGTTGAGAAAATTATTTAATTAGAAAATTAATTAATTTAAATTAATTTGATTAATAATATTTATTTTTGGGAAATAGAAAAACATGTATTGAGTTGGATTGAATTGCAAAGTTCAAGGTTAAAAGTTCACAAAGCACACATAATTGGACCCGATACAAAAGAGGCTCAAAACCTTCTCACAAAAAGTATGAGAGGTGGCTAACAAATGTAGCCACCCCTCTCTCTCCTAATTCAACTAGGGGATTATTTTTCTATTAAAAAAATATTATTTGTATTCTACTAATACAACTATGGCTTCAGTACCTCTCCTATAAATAGATGAAAGTGGTAGGACTAAGAACACACAACTTTGAGTTATTGTTATTCTCCCCAAAAATTGTCAGAATTTATTTCTAAGTATAAATTTAGTTTTTCAGGAATAACAATTCTACCGGTTTCTATAAGAGAGAGAGATTAGCTTTCCTACTGAAAGTAAGAAATTATTTCTAGTTCTATGTTTTATTCGCAGTTATTCGAGCCCATACTTGAAGCAGTTCGTGATATGAGAATAGTAGAGAAGGTCGTCCGATAGAAAGCTGGGAATATCTAGGATCTATCTCACTCAAAGCATAGGTACTTTTCAGGAAAATTTTATTTCTATAAGTATCACAAATCGACTTGATTTTAAAATTTATATTTTTTTCATTGTGCAAGAAAATGATTTTCAAACCACATTTTTTCCTACAATTGGAATAAAAGCTAGGTTGTGCTATGTTCATAGTATAAATCGATATTGAAATTTTCTCTCTTCTTCATGTTTGGTTAAATTTTTAATAAGGTGTGACATTCTTATAATTATTAGCATGTTTTGGTTTATGCATATGAATGAATACATTTTTATTATTTTATTAATTAGATGATAAAGTAATTTTCTCAAAGTTGTGATTCCTAAAAGGTAAAGTAGTTGGAATTGTTATTTTAATACTTTTTTGAGATATGTAATTAGATCAGGGACTATCATCTCCACGTAAGAATTATTTTATTTATTTTATGAATAATTCATGTAGCTAGAAATGGACGTAAGTATTATGTAACCAAATTTTTAAAAAAGAATATCAAAGAATTGAGTCACATCCATGACTGATTGAGACAACGCAAACCCGATCTAGCCAACCGAAAAAAGGCCACTGATTGCCTGATAGTGGTGGATGGCAGTGGTGGCTACCAATGGTTGGCAACAGCCCGATTGTGGAAACGATGACGAACCAACAATGGTGACTTCAACAACGATGATAGTAGAAGTCCATGGTGGCTATAGCCATTCAAAAGTAGATCCCTTCGGTGTTTTATAAGTCATTAGTGGTTTTGGGGGAAAGCCCAAAAAATCAGGATATTCGGCTTTCAAGCAGAAGATGAAAAGTATACTTTGGGGTAACCATTGTAATTTTATTTTTTATTTTTCAAGGATGGAGTAATGGAAACTTTGGCTGGTCAAAGTCATTTAATATTATTCTTTTATATGATGGCATGATGATATTTAAATTAACTGCAAAAGTATGTTCATGCATATTTATGATAATCATGCTATATAGTTTAGGAAAAGAATGCCACATGTACTTAATATGCATTTATTGACCATTCATGATTGAAACCAAACATTAAAAACATTAAACTTTCTTGTAAAACAATGAGTGAGAAAATGTAACATCCGGACTTAGTGGGTCCTGAGTTTGGAAGTATAGGTTAAGGAAATCTGGTTGGCGTTATCCTACTCGCCCAATTGGCACTCCGACGCATTAGCATGGCACATAGGCAATGGTATAATTTAAGGGCAAGGCATATTCGACAAAAAATATGTGTATGGGTGGAAGGAATTGGAAAGTATATCAAGGGTTCCCGGGTCGTAGGTGAAGTCACCCAGCTAAGGTATGCCAAGTTTGTCTAGGTAAGGAATAAGTTACGTACTAACTAGATAGTTAAGATTGAATGGTCAGTCAAATCAAAGATATGAAAAGATATTGGATTTTGGTATACGCTTCCCTACAACTATAAGTCAATAATAAGAGTAGCCTTGAAAATTTATAACACGTGTCAAGCCCTTCGGTGAAAGCAAATATTTTTACCAAGGAAGCTCTCAAAAAAAGGAAAGTCATCTTCTCCTTCCTATTTAAAGATACCATTTTTATCTTCTTATAAAGGTTGATCAGGGATTTTCTTGCTATGATAAGACTAAATGCCTAAGTCCATGTATAGGGTTGGTTTTCACCCAGGGTATGTATTCTAGTCCTTTATTCAGTTTTCAGAAGAAGTAATCATATTTGTATGAATGAGTAGAAGATATAAAGGTAAGACTTTGCATGGTGATTATTTGGGTGCAAATAAGAATGAAGGGTTTGTATGAGAGAGTTTAAATGTTATCCTTGTGTCTTAAGCAATGTTCTTTGTGATTTCGAGGAAGGATGATTAGATCGAAGATTCAAGCTGTGGTTTAAGGTAGTCAAGTGAGTCTCTAGACTTACTCTTATGTGTATGTTTGTATTTCAAATGTGCTAACTGACTAAATCATAAAACTAAAACTAACAAGGCATGATAACATGATTCTATTAAGGAAATGTAGTATATGCATGTATAACTCTGTCTGAAAGCATGATTGTGTCTGTCATGAGTAGATCACTGCATAAAGGGTCTATGCATGGAGTTTAAAGGAATGTATTACATGCCTGGAAGCATGAATGCATCTTTGTGACAGCCCAAAATTGACCCTAGTCGGGAAGTGGTTTCGGGACCACAAAACCGAGTCATACTAATAATTAGCCATCATATTTGATGCTTATTATATGTATATATGCATGTGTGAAAATTTCATGCTTGAATTTTGTTAATTGTAAGTGAATTTTATTAAATAGGACTTATGTGAGAAAATTTAGAAATGTGCTAGGCAAATGTGAAGTGGCCTATTAATGCATGTTATGAAAATGATGGGTTTGCATGTCAAATTACCCAAAATTTGAGCTAGTGGCTGGCCATGCTATGGGTGGAAACATGTTGGGAACATGTTGGCTTAGTGTGTTATGTTAGAAAGAATAAATAAAAGGGTTAGTAATCAAGTAATGAAAAGGGAGGGATGATGAAAACAAAGTTGTCTCATCCATCCCCCTTCCATTTTGCCGTAACTAGACAAAGAAAAGAAAAAAAAAGAAAGGGTGTTCATCCTTTAACACCTTGGCTGAAAATTTGAAGGAGGAAGGAAGAAGAAAGGTTGAAGAGATTCGGCCATGCATGTAACTAGGCTAAGGTATGTTTGATGATGTTCCATGAGATGCATGCATGTTTTAGTTATTAGTTTGAGTTCTACCTAGCCCATGGTCTAAATCTTGCTATGTGATGGAGATGATATTCGGCCATGGGTGTTGTCTTTCTTGGTTGGTGTTTTGATGTTGTGGTGATGAGGCATGAAGATGATTGAGCTTGAGTGTTTAATAAAAAGGTTTGGATGTGAGAGTGTGTGAGGAGTAGAAATGAGGGGTCTTAGCAACTTCATGAAGGTTCGGCCATGGTGCTTCAATATTGCACTTGTGTTTAACCCTAGGATTAATTAGTTATATGGTTAGTATGGGTATGGGTGACCGAATATGAGAGCATGAATAGATGGAGTGTTTGGTGAATTGATATGTGGTAAATGTTAAGTGTTAAATGAAATGGAAATGATAGATTAATGTTGCACATTCGGCTATAGTTAGGCATGTTGATGATCTTATCTTGACTTAGATAATTAGGCATAAAAGGGTGGTAATGAGGTTGAGGTTGTTGAATGGTTAGTTGGGTAACAAATGAAGCATTCGACCATCACTTGGGAGCTTATGTGATGTTGAGTTTAAAATTAGCAAAGGTGATTACCGAATGTCCAAGTATCCATATGCATGTGTGATTAGATTATTGATAGTATGGTAATTGCATGAGGTTATTAGCCGAATAGCTAAGAACATAAAGTAACAAGATGAAAATTTTACCATGTCGTTTCGTATGTCATAAAATCATTAAAATGTGGATACCAATATATGTAGCAAAGCGGTTAAATGAGTTAATTTATTTGTTTAAGCTCAAGACTCTAAAGGAGAGGCGTCCAACAAGGGAAAATCAAAGGTCATCGAATAGCCGCCGAAATTGTTCAACCACATTTAATATTATTCTTTTATATGATGGCATGATGATATTTAAATTGACTGCAAAAGTATGTTCATGCATATTTATGATAATCATGCTATATAGTTTAGGAAAAGAATGCCACATGTACTTAATATGCATTTATTGACCATTCATGATTGAAACCAAACATTAAAAACATTAAACTTTCTTGTAAACAATGAGTGAGAAAATGTAACATCCGGACTTAGTGGGTCCTGAGTTTGGAAGTATAGGTTAAGGAAATCTGGTTGGCGTTATCCTACTCGCCCAATTGGCACTCCGACGCATTAGCATGGCACATAGGCAATGGTATAATTTAAGGGCAAGGCATATTCGACAAAAAATATGTGTATGGGTGGAAGGAATTGGAAAGTATATCAAGGGTTCCCGGGTCGTAGGTGAAGTCACCCAGCTAAGGTATGCCAAGTTTGTCTAGGTAAGGAATAAGTTACGTACTAACTAGATAGTTAAGATTGAATGGTCAGTCAAATCAAAGATATGAAAAGATATTGGATTTTGGTATACGCTTCCCTACAACTATAAGTCAGTAATAAGAGTAGCCTTGAAAATTTATAACACGTGTCAAGCCCTTCGGTGAAAGCAAATATTTTTATCAAGGAAGCTCTCAAAAAAAGGAAAGTCATCTTCTCCTTCCTATTTAAAGATACCATTTTTATCTTCTTATAAAGGTTGATCAGGGATTTTCTTGCTATGATAAGACTAAATGCCTAAGTCCATGTATAGGGTTGGTTTTCACCCAGGGTATGTATTCTAGTCCTTTATTCAGTTTTCAGAAGAAGTAATCATATTTGTATGAATGAGTAGAAGATATAAAGGTAAGACTTTGCATGGTGATTATTAGGGTGCAAATAAGAATGAAGGGTTTGTATGAGAGAGTTTAAATGTTATCCTTGTGTCTTAAGCAATGTTCTTTGTGATTTCGAGGAAGGATGATTAGATCGAAGATTCAAGCTGTGGTTTAAGGTAGTCAAGTGAGTCTCTAGACTTACTCTTATGTGTATGTTTGTATTTCAAATGTGCTAACTGACTAAATCATAAAACTAAAACTAACAAGGCATGATAACATGATTCTATTAAGGAAATGTAGTATATGCATGTATAACTCTGTCTGAAAGCATGATTGTGTCTGTCATGAGTAGATCACTGCATAAAGGGTCTATGCATGGAGTTTAAAGGAATGTATTACATGCCTGGAAGCATGAATGCATCTTTGTGACAGCCCAAAATTGACCCTAGTCGGGAAGTGGTTTCGGGACCACAAAACCGAGTCATACTAATAATTAGCCATCATATTTGATGCTTATTATATGTATATATGCATGTGTGAAAATTTCATGCTTGAATTTTGTTAATTGTAAGTGAATTTTATTAAATAGGACTTATGTGAGAAAATTTAGAAATGTGCTAGGCAAATGTGAAGTGGCCTATTAATGCATGTTATGAAAATGATGGGTTTGCATGTCAAATTACCCAAAATTTGAGCTAGTGGCTGGCCATGCTATGGGTGGAAACATGTTGGGAACATGTTGGCTTAGTGTGTTATGTTAGAAAGAATAAATAAAAGGTTTAGAAATTAAGTAATGAAAAGGGAGGGGTGATGAAAACAAAGTTGTCTCATCCATCCCCCCCTCCATTTTGCCGTAACTAGACAAAGAAAAGAAAAAAAAAAGAAAGGGTGTTCATCCTTTAACACCTTGGCTGAAAATTTGAAGGAGGAAGGAAGAAGAAAGGTTGAAGAGATTCGGCCATGCATGTAACTAGGCTAAGGTATGTTTGATGATGTTCCATGAGATGCATGCATGTTTTAGTTGTTAGTTTGAGTTCTACCTAGCCCATGGTCTAAATCTTGCTATGTGATGGAGATGATATTCGGCCATGGGTGTTGTCTTTCTTGGTTGGTGTTTTGATGTTGTGGTGAGGAGGCATGAAGATGATTGAGCTTGAGTGTTTAATAAAAAGGTTTGGATGTGAGAGTGTGTGAGGAGTAGAAATGAGGGGTCTTAGCAACTTCATGAAGGTTCGGCCATGGTGCTTCAATATTGCACTTGTGTTTAACCCTAGGATTAATTAGTTATATGGTTAGTATGGGTATGGGTGACCGAATATGAGAGCATGAATAGATGGAGAGTTTGGTGAATTGATATGTGGTAAATGTTAAGTGTTAAATGAAATGGAAATGATAGATTAATGTTGCACATTCGGCTATAGTTAGGCATGTTGATGATCTTATCTTGACTTAGATAATTAGGCATAAAAGGGTGGTAATGAGGTTGAGGTTGTTGAATGGTTAGTTGGGTAACAAATGAAGCATTCGGCCATCACTTGGGAGCTTATGTGATGTTGAGTTTAAAATTAGCAAAGGTGATTATCGAATGTCCAAGTATCCATATGCATGTGTGATTAGATTATTGATAGTATGGTAATTGCATGAGGTTATTAGCCGAATAGCTAAGAACATAAAGTAGCAAGATGAAAATTTTACCATGTCGTTTCGTATGTCATAAAATCATTAAAATGTGGATACCAATATATGTAGCAAAGCGGTTAAATGAGTTAATTTATTTGTTTAAGCTCAAGACTCTAAAGGAGAGGCGTCCAACAAGGGAAATCGAAGGTCATCGAATAGCCGCCGAAATTGTTCGACCAAATCCTAGGTAAGTTTTAAGCGATTAAACGTTGAGTAAATTCAATTATAATAGGACATGATGAGTTGATTTAATAAGATATGATGTGGCCATGATATGTTCTAAGCTCAAATGGTAAGTTCTTAAGTGTTTGAGCTTGGGAATTCAAGGGTAATTTGAAATAGTCTGCTTAGGACAGCAGCAGTAACGTGAATTTAGAAAATCACCATAAATTTATGGATTTGAATTAGAGGCTGAATGAGACATGAAATTAAAGCTTAATGAGTCTAGTTTCTTATAAAAGAAACCGTGTAAGCAAAGGAATTTCCGATAATGAGATATTTAAAGTTGTGTGAGACGGTGTCAGAATGACTCCGAAATCCCCTGTTCGGTTTTTAGAAAATCATTACAAATTGTACAAAAATGGTTATAAGATAAAATTTATATTATTAGACTCCTTAATGGGTCTAGTTTCAAATGAAATCAAATACAACACATTTTGAATTCTGTAAAATGAGAAATTTGATTCTTAGTGAAGAGTGGTCAGATTAGTCAAACAGTGAAACAGGGGAAACTTTAAGAAAAATCTGGTATTGATTGGCCAAACCTAAAATTCTGGAAATTTTATGGATGGAAGATATACGAGTATATATTCAGGAAAAATTAACGGAAAGTGATTTGGAGTTTTGTAGCTCCAGTTATAAATAATTTAGTGACTATTGCTCAGGAAAAACAGCTTGTGCTGAATTTGAGATTATGTTGTGAACCTTGATAAACTTGTTTTAGTTGCTCATAAGCTATTGATTAAACCCTTACTTGAATTCTAAATCGTGATATTGTAAGTTATGAGTATTCGAATATGAAATGATAGTAAGGCCAAATGGTCGATGTGATGAATGTGAAAGTGTATATGTGTGATAAGGCCTAATAGCCGGTGTGATGAATGTGAAAGTGTATATAGGTGATAAGGCCTAATAGCCGATGTGATGAATGTGAAAGTGTATATGTGTGATAAGGCCAAATGGCCGATGTGATGAATGTGAAAGTGTATATGTGTGATAAGGCCTAATAGCCGATGTGATGAATGTGAAAGTGTATATAGGTGATAAGGCCTAATAGCCGATGTGATGAATGTGAAAGTGTATATATGTGATAAGGCCTAATAGCCGATGTGATGAATGTGAAAGTGTATATAGGTGATAAGGCCTAATAGCCGATGTGATGAATGTGAAAGTGTATATATGTAATAAGGCCTAATAGCCGATGTGATGAATGTGAAAGTGTATATATGTGATAAGGCCTAATGGCCGATGTGTGAATGTGAAAGTGTATATATGTGACAGGGCCGAGTGGCCAACGTGATGGATGTGAAAGTGCATAAATGTGATAAGTCCCGAAGGGCATTTGTGTCAGTACTATATCCGGGTTAAAACCCCGCAGGCTTTATGCGAGAATATTATCACTGATTAATGTCCTTAAGCTTCGTGCTTGTACTATATCCGAGCTCTAAAGACCCGATGACTACGTGTGGGGATTTTGTCTGGGTAAGACCCGATAACTTCGTGTGGAGATTATGTCCGGGTAAGACTTCGTAATAAGAATTGCTTATAAATATATTCAATGCGAAAGGTTAAACAGGTATGTACTCCAAGTTTATATGTGAGCTTGATTTGCACTAAATCATAAGGTAGTTATGTGATGCATACGAGAGCAATCTATGAGACTATTCCTATGATTATGTGACATTGGATCAGTGTGAGAGGTGATGTGAAATCATACGATATATCTATGTCACATGAGCTCACTTTTATGTGAAAGTTTATCTGCTTTTTGTATACGATGAGATGTGCATATTCGGTAAAGAGATGGTATGCCCGAAGGAAGAGTGAAATAAAAATACGAACAACTATGTTATAATTTGATTGTTATCTGTTGACACTGCTTAAAACTTACTAAGCCTTGTAATGCTTACTCCGTTTACTCTGTTTCCTCTGTTTTATAGATCTCATTGCGAAGCTACAGGCTCGGGGATCGTCAGCAACTAGTCACACTATCACTATCCACTGTTTGGTACTGCTACGTTTCGGATTGTCTTATGGCATGTATAAAATAGTCTAGTGGCGGAATAATATTTTGGTTAATGTATATAGCCATGCGAAAATGGCTTATATATATTTGAGCATAATGTTATAATCATTTGGTATGGAATGGTTAATCACTATCATAATTTGTGCTATTTATGCTAAAAGAGCTAGTTGAATCATGGAAACTATGAAATAGGTAAAGTCTACCTTAAAGGCAGATGCTGGCAGCAGCAGTGATGTAGATTTGGAAAATCACTAAAAATAGTAGGATTTTAATTAAATAATGAATAAATTATGTAAACGAACCTTGATGAATCTATTTTCATAGGAAAGTAACGAAACAATCATATGGACAGTATGTTAAGAGATATTCAGGTTCTCGTGAGACAGGGCCAGAACGGTTTCTGGATTCCCTGTTCCGACTTTGGAAATTCATTATAAATTAACAAGAGATAATTAGGAGTTATTCCATATATGTATAGATTCCACTCTGAGTCTAGTTTCTATAGAAACAAACGGCATCAGTATTGAAGCTCTGTGCAGGGAGATATCCAAGTCGTAATGCACAAAGGTCAGTGTAGTCGATCCCTGTAACATGGGAGACTTTGACTAATAAACTGTACTAATTGGCCCAACCAAAAATTCTATAAAAAAATATTTAGATGAGCATATGAGTCTAGTTTTAGGAAATATTTACGGAACTGGATTTTGAGTTTCAGAACTCAAGATATGATTTTTTAAGCAACTAGTACGCAGACTGGCAGCTTGTCTGGGAAATTTTTTTTTAGGTGGTTTGAAGCCTGTTAACACCTCGTGTTCGACTCCGGCGACGGCCTCGGGTTTGGGGTGTTACAATCTTTATGAAAAAGTCTAAAAGGAATGAATCTGTCAAGTATGGGTTTGCATGATAACCCTGTGTCTGTCTCTGGAAGTTGTCTAAAAAATTTGTTGGGACAATAAACACGAATATTTGATAAGGACAAGTCCATCACCATGGTAATTGAAGACCATATCATGTAAGACCTAGCCAAAAGGTTATGGCAGCATATGGAAGAAGGGGTAAATGATAGTTGGGTGAGTACTAGGCGATGAAGGGCAAACCTCACAACGACGAGTTTAGGCAAATCCCTATAGTCAAAAACACTAATTTTCGTAAAAGTAAGCCTTTGTGATTTTTTCGTAAGAAGTGCCTTTTTGGAAAATCTCTGATAACGAATGCATTTGTGGTAATCTGTAAGGGAACTGCCTTTGTGGCAATTTCTGTAAGAAGGCCTTTGTAACAAAATCTATTAGAAGGAAACCTTTGTGGCTATCTATGTTAAAAGGAAAGACCTTGTGGTGAATTCTATTAAAGAAAGCCATCGTGGTTAACTCTATTATTAGAAACCTTCATGGACATCTTTGTTAAAAGATGTCTCTATGGCAGACGTAAAGGAAATGCTTTTGTGGAAAATTAGTAAATAGTGCCTTTGTGGCATAAATGATGGGAAAGCTTTTGTGGCTATCATTGTTTAAGGACATATCTGTGGCTATCAGTGTTTACAGACGCAACACCAGCTATATCTGATAAGGAGCGCCTTCATGGCATAATCTAAAGAACCGCATTTGTGGCAGCATTTGTAGGAAAGGCACGTTTTCATGGCGCGGTCTGAAGACTTACATGGTACACATCCGAAGGTAACACATTTGTGGCAGACTCTAAAGAAATGACATATAGGATAATTTGAAAAGCATGACCAATTTTTGAAGAATGGTGATCTTTTGAGAAATACTACACCTAATGAATTATGAAAGAAAGGCCAAATTTGACCTTGCAACCCTCAAGCCAAGGATATGTTTGGGGAAATTGAAGTAAGAAATTCCAACTATGTATTCAGGTATGAGGGGGATTTCTCTCACTAATTTCTGTTGAACTTACCCCTCCGTGTTTTATGTCTCAAGTAAAGGTCACACCAGGAGGGACTATGACAAGGTTGCGCCAAGGGAACGATAAGATGGGAACTTATGCATACAAAACAGTTTTGCATGGGCATGTTCAATCCTTGAGAACCATGTAACAGATTAAGAGAATTAATTGTTAACCCATGATGTACATACAAAATGGGCTAACTATGTAACTATAGTCAGTGTTGTAATTTGAAGGCAATTCGAGTAGGACTATGTCATTAACTATACAACTGTTTGTAAGACCCTGCCAATTGTAAAGACATGTTTATTGTCTGTAGGTCCCCTTGGTACACATAGACATAAGTCGATCATTATTATAGATTTATTCTTCAAAAATTTTGTATGCATGATTTAGGTATGAGTATGTGTTTGAGTAATAAAACCTTAGATTCGTATCCGATGAATTGGGTCGGGTCGAGGGCATTACAGAGAAGGTCCCTAAATAAGACCTACGGCCTCCATTAATGGTCTTTTATAATGGCATGACAATTTAACTACCCTATGGTAGGATTTTCATGTGGATTTCAGTGAGGAGATTTATTAAAAGAAAGAAAACTTATCTTGTAATTGTTTGGTAGCTAGGTGGCCACACTATAAGTATTATCATGGGATATAACAAGAAGTTTTACTTTAAAGAGGACAACTAGTCACATCATATCACTCGATGAGATTGTCCCATGATTTTCTAGCTAAGTAGCTTCCCACGAAGTTCTACTTAAGTTAGAATGATGGCCAAATGTTAAATGGTTCTTAGTACATGTGAATGCCTAATAAATTAGGTTCATGTGTTAATTAGATGGAAATATATTTTCTTACTAGTTTATTAAGATTTCCCTATAGTAACTTAATTCTATGGGTGTTAGAATTATCATCACAATGGCTTACAAATATTTTTAAGGTTTAATGTAAGACGCATGCATCATCTTAATGCATATTTAATGTTGCCAAAGTTTTCAAATATTTGCTTAATAAAATGAAATTAATAAATTAAAATTTTATTTTGAATTCGAGAATGACACCTACTCCCTAACTAAACATATGTACTGAGAACAAACTAAATGAAAATAACTATAAGGATTGGAAAAGGAACCTCATTACTATCTTGAACTGTGAGAAACTAAAATCAATCCTTGATACAAAATGCCCTTGGAGCACTCAAGCTGAGGCTAGAAAACACTGAAGGGAGTTTGATGAGATATCCTACTGCTATATATTGGCAAGCGTGATCAACAACCCGTATAAGCAATTGTGTAGCACCCCATACGTGACCCAATTGTCAAGTTTGAGCTACAAGATACCACATTCATTGCTGGAGCAACTACGGTCAATTATACACAAGTTTGATCTTTATAGATTTATATGTGAGTGTTACACTTTTAAATACGATATATAATCATCTACGTGTCATATATGAGCTTACGGAAGCTCTTAGGGTTGAACAAAAACTAAACTACAAAGTTTTTAAAACATCTTAGGTGGGTGTCGTGACCTTGAACATAGTGAGGAAGATTCCCAACTAGAGGACCAAATTGTAAAGTTTTCTAACATTATAGAGTCAATATTGAGACAAAAAATAGGGGATGTCATGATGGGGAGGATTGACTGTTGGATCTAGTGCCCTGAGTGTAGTTATAAACTTGTAATTTTTTCCTAATAGATAGGTTAATAAAACAAATCCATTTATTAAAATAATATGCTTTGTATGATTGTCCTCATATGGTTTCTGAATGTAAAGCAAAATGGAAGAAAATGTTGCTCATTGGTTCTCTAATGTTTAAACTAATACTAAGTAGTATTTCATGGTTGAATCATAATATAGAAAGACAACTTATATTAGTAGATGAACCGAAACATGTCCTTAGTCTAATCAGAAATAAGCAAACTAGTTGAAAGACTAATATATTGTCTATCAAGTCAAATTGGATAAATGCTTTGTCTTGGGCATAAAGAAAATGACTCTTAGAAGATAGAGACATAGAAGTGACTGATTAGATTAACAATACATTGGACTCAAACCAAGAAGTATAGATCCTAAATCCAGTTGTAGATTTTTTCACTTGTAAGGATCATAGTGTGACATGCCTAAATCCTAAGTGGATGATAGACTATGTATGTATGACTCGTACACTTTGATGTAAGTAAAAGCCTAATTTCGAATAGATAAGGAATAGAAAGGTGGTGCCTTGGATATATGACTTCAATAGTATGTAGTGTCATTCAAAACAGTGAAATTCATGGGTAAATGATATTCTCTCAATGGAATTACATGGTTGATAAAAAGTAAATGTGGTCATGGGTCATTTGTCTTTGTAATGAATGAATTGATTACTATTCAATAGTAATTGACTTTTCATGAAAGAATATGTAATGGTTACCATGAGATAAAATAGGATCATATTTGTAGAACATATATTATCCCAAACAGTTTAAGGATTTCCTATGAGGGTAACACACTTATGGCAAGGTCATTTGATGATCACTAATCTAGTTTCTTTGTAATGATATTTCATGGGAGAGCTCAGTCACGATACTATAGTGGATTGACTTTGTGACTAAATGAGTTAATAATTAATAGGTGAAAAGTTGGAACTTAATTATAAATCATTTGAGACTCGCTTGCATATATGTAATCGGTCTCTTCGCTAGCTCGTTGAAACCAAAAATGAATTGCATGTTGAATCAAATGAACTAAAGTGAATAGGAATGATGAAATGAAGAAATATGAAACATTTGGAAATGATTATGATTTTGTCCAAACTAAAAATCAAGAAATGGAATACTTTGGAAATGAATATGGTTTTCTCCAAAATGAAAATGAAAATGAGAAATAAAACATGAAAATAACCTAAAAAAATGAATTTATGTTTTTCTGAGTTAAATGAAGTTCAAAAATGGAAATAAATCATTTGGTCATAGTAAACTGTTGAATGTGGAAGTCTTAAATATATTTTCCTATAGATTCTTTTATGGTTAAGTTGTCATGATTTTAACGGATTGGGTTTAGAAAATTATTTAATTGGAAATATATTGAAGTTTATTTTTGGGAAATTGAAAAGACAAATATTGGGTTTGATCAAATTATAAAGTATTAGATTAAAAGCCCGGGAAGTACTTGTAATTTGACCCGATACAAATGAGGCCCAAAAACCCTTTATGTAATAATGGGGGATGTCAAACCCTAGTATTATTAACTAGGGTTGTTGCCCCCAAAAGTCCTTTACTATTTAGTTAAAATAAACTTCTATAATTTAACAACAGTTCTACCTTTTCTTCCTATAAATAGATGACACTAGTAGTCCATTTACCCAACGAGAAGATATTATTTCTCTGTTAAAAAAAATATAGAGAATTTATTTTCAATTATTAAATATATTTTTCTAGAATAACAATTCTGTCGGTTTCTATTTTAATAAGAGAATTTTTGTTTTCACCCAAAAGAAGAGAAAATTATTTCTAGTTTATGTGTTTGATTCGATTTGTTCGAGCCCACACTCAAAGAAATTCATGGTATGAGAATAGAAGAGAAGATCATTTGGTTGAAATCTAGGAATGAAGAGGATCCGTTTATTTGAAAACACAGGTACGATTTTAGTCTAGGGTTTTTATAACTCCAAAATATATAGACTTTTAAAGCTTTTTTTAGCAATAATTCATGCAAATTTCGAGTGTTTGTTATTAGATAATTTACTTTTTATTATAGAAAATCTAAGCTGGATAAAATTAAATACATATCTCTATTTTTAATTATTTATATGCTAAATTATCATAATTTTGCCAATTTAAAGCAGTTTGGTGCATTAGAAGAAAAAAGGCAATCTTGAAGGTCACCTTTTGGAGCTCAAATGTTGCAGCCTCGCCAGAGAACTCACCATGCAAATAAGGGATAATTATTAATCAACTTTGGATGCCCCAATCAATTAATTTTTGGTTCATGTGACATACTTAACGCAACTCAGAAATTGGGCAAAAAAACTAGACAATCTGCTAAGAAGAAAAGAGCCCGAATTGTCCATTAAGGAAGAGATGCCTAACCGTCCATGCATGTGATCAAATTAGCTATCCAAGGCTAATTAAAACAATCAAAATCAGACAAAAAATCTCATCACATGACCGTTCAACTCCCCTCCCCCTTTCAAGCTTCCTCTCTCATGAATCATGCATGCATCTAGCTAAATTTAGCAAAGCCATCAACACCCTTTCCTGAAAGCAAGGGGCGACCTTGGGGGAAGAAATTTTCAAAGCTTTAATTAGCTAAAAATAGCTACTCTCCTCATGTATAAATAGGCCTTATTTGATCTTCCATTTCACTCATCCCTCACTCACCATCTCTTCTCCTATCTTCCATTCTCGTACTTCTCATTTGAGAGAAATAGTTCAAAAGCTAGTTGAGTAGCAAAATTTTGGCATGCCTAAGGATATTTATGAAAGAAAGTAAGACAGAAAGAAAATAAAAAGAAGGGAGCATGAGCAGAAAAACACTATATTTGTCTTCTTATTCTTCCTCTTTTTACTTTTATTTTATTCTGCATTGACGAACATGATTGTCGAATATTTTTCTGTTTTCAACTTAATCATAATAACTTCAATTTTTTTTTGTTAGATTGATTATGTTCTTTAGCTTAGATTTTTTAAAATCTTGTTAATGATGTTGTGTGCCTTGGTTGTTCATTCAATCAGATAAAATCACATGTTATATGTGCATTGTGAATATATGGATTCAATTGAATTGATTATTTAATTAGACCTAGATTGTAATAAATTGATACAATATATGATTGGTGCATGTTTGATATTATTTATGATAAAATTAGGTGAAATTTAGTAATAATATTGAAATAAATTTATTATAACTGTTTCAACATAGAAATATTTTTTTACCTCACTAAATATGAATGACTGCTCATATACTTGTGTTAGAAAAATTTAATAATTTAATAAGTATGATTTCATGGGTTAATAAAAAGCCAAGTTGCCATGGAGTTTTTCGATAACATCATTACTAGGTTTTAATAATTCATAATTAAAGAAGATAAGTAATCTAACACATTTATGTCATTGAGATTTGTTTTTGTGAATTGTTGTTTTTTTTGTGCTTTCCTTTTTTTTTTAATTTTACGTACGTAATTTTTTGTTAATCAAATTAGTTAGTTTAATTCACATTTAATCATTTTCACTTCCAGTTTACTAAGTTCAAGATTTATCTATACAATCTTTGTGGAGACGATACTCTATACTTACTACTTTATTAATTGTCAATGATTGTTTACACTTGCACATCACTCGAATATTTTTGTCTGAGACAGGTTTATTACTATAAATATCACAAACCAGGTCGATTTTTAAAATTTTAAATTTTCACTGTGCAAGAAAATCGTTTATGAACTAGATTTTTTCCAACATTGATGTTGTGACATCCAAGGGGTGGATTCGTGGCTTCCTCGATAGTATACACCAATTCAATTTCTTTTGGTTTTCAACCTGCATTCAACAATCAATAGTTAATCGTAGGTCTCATATTGACCATTTCACATACATGGCAAGCTTAATATACAACCTTCAAGTTATCAAAACCATATTTATGCTTGGCCATTTTGTTCCCATATATCCACAACTCATTTACAACAATTTAACCATTTCCAACTTAGAACTAGATAATCCTAGGTACATGCCATTTGATAAATGAGAAGAGCTGTACAAACTTAGTTGAGTCGAAAGCTACGACCTGGATGCCAACATCACCTCCTAGGGCTTTGAGAATTACCTATACCTATGCATAGAATAAAAAAATTGTACGCTAAATGATAAAGCTCAGTGGTACTTTCATGATTCCAGATGATGTAACATAAACATTAGTAACATATCACAATGCATATATACTCAACATCTAACCATTTTGTGTCTTGTAATGCCAATAAATTCCATAATCATACATGTATGTAAGTTTACATATATCAAATGGAAATCCAATTCATTTAACATTGTAATAAAAGTGACCAATTTCAATTGCTTTCCAAACACCTATCTTGAAGCCTTTTTAACAATCAACACTAATCATAAATCAAGCATTTTTATCTTTAGCAATATGACACCCAATTCCACATCAATTAACTATTTACTAATCATTCAAATCTTTGTCTGGAGTCAATTGACTTATTCACATTTGTGTTGCCCCTTAAGGCTCATTTTCAATTGATTTGCATAATAGGTTATATGCTTTCTCTATCACAATTCACATATGTACATATTTGATTTCATAGCATCATATAATTTCATTTCGGTATCATTTATCAAACTTACAATGTATAACCCCTATTAATTAGACTCAGACTTGGACGGGTACACGAACTGTCTGATTGCCTCTAAACGTGCAAATGTTTAAAGTAAAAAATCATGCAAATAAATAGATATAAAATCAGCGTGGTATCTGTAAGCGAATAGGTCAAATTGTAATATAAAAGTGTTACAATGGAACATTGGTAAGTATTTCGAGGATCATACCCAAGGGATTGCAAAGTGGAGAATTTTTACTATTAAATTAATTACAGAAAATAATTACTAGTCTAATTGATTTACAAGATAGTAGTGTGAATCCAAATTAAAATTTTAAGCCTAAATTAGCCTAATGGAATTTCCTATTCCTAGTGCCAACGATGTGAGCTTCAGCCTATGTCCAATTAACAGGTAGAAGATTAACTTGCTTCAATGGTTGTAATTAGCAGGAGAACTTGAGTTTTAATGATGAATTAATTATTAACTAGACACTATTACCTTTCAGCCTCTATTTCCTTACTGACCAGTACACGCTTACTTCTCAGCCTCACCTTCCTGACTGGGATAAATCCACGATTTACTCTGTAACCTCATATCTCAATATGTTTACCTATATTGCTTCATAGGGTTGTCAATCCTAGGGTTTAAGCACACATGAAATTATACCAACTAATTCGTAGAAGAAACCCTTGTGAATCTTCTAATTACGCACACATCCACTCATTAAACTACTTAATCAATTAAACAGTTTTATAACTAAAACATGCCAGATAAAAAGAAAGTGCTTGATTTTATCCTTGTAACGCCCTGATTTTCGGGATTTTCTGGGTTTCTGTGAGTTTTGGTAAGTTTTAAAATTTTGGTGTTCTGAATATTGGAATTGTGTTTAAATGTGTTAGTGGGCCTTTAGAAGCCCAAGCCTAAGTTAAACACGGTAAAATATCAAGATTGGATTTTAAGTGAATAGGAGACTTGGTTAAGTGGGCTTTTAAGAAGAACTTCGTAAATTACGACACAAATAAGGCCTTGGTAAAGTGGCAAGGTGGCGCCACTAAGTTCCTAAAAAAATGGCATCTGGGAAGGAATTAAAGGTCCAGGGTTCAAGTTGCAAGGTAGGCATATTGTTACTTTTTAATTTTAGGCATGTGCCGGGCATGTGATCACTTAAGTGAATTTCGGAAAGGGCCTTAGGGAGGTTGGGCTGATTGTTTTAGTTGATATTAGGGTTAGGTTCTTTTCTTTTTCTGTCTTGGAGAATTAGGGTTAGCCACCTGAAAGCTTTCACTGTCATTCATCCTTTCTGAGTTTTCACAAAAGCCGAAAACGCAAATTCCTTCTCCTTGGTGCCGATTTCTTCTTCCTCTCTTTTTCCTCCATTTTCTTTCTTCCTTTTTTCTTTTTCTTCCAGCCGAAACCTTCTGATCACCTTACTCACCTCCTCTGTCAATCCTATCCTCCACAAAACCTCTATAGCTGATTGCCATAAAAGCCGAAATCTCGAAAACTCAGTTCTTGTGCCGATTACTCCAAGCCAAAATCCTTCAGTTATTTTTGTTCTTTTTGATCAACTTTCATCTTCTCTAAACCCTTAGTATTTGTTGGTAACGTTACTTTAAATTTATAGCCTAAAATCGTCATCTTCTTCATCACTTAAAAAGCCGAAATACCATAGATGTAGGGACTTATAGCCGAAACTTCAGATCTCTTGGATTCGAGTTCTACTATCATTTAGAGGATAGATCTGCATTAGATCTACGTAGAAATCAAAGAGGAATAAGTGGTAAGTGCTCATCACCTCAGATCTAGTCTTATTTTACAATTTAGAAAAGCCGAAGTCCCTAAAATCTAGGGAGGCTGTCGATTTGGGCATAGGGCTTTAAGGGTTTTTAACCGATGATTTCTTTTGGTGATTAGTGTCTTCTAGAGGTTTGATCGAAGGCTTGGATCTTTGGAACAACTAGACTTAGATCTAGTCATCATTTTTCGGCAAAAAGGTAAGATTCTAAAGGCTTTAGGGGCATGGTTCGAATATGGGTTGCTGAATATTGGGATTGGTTGTTGTGGGTTGCAATCTAAGAATTGTGGTAATCAATTGTAGGACATCATAAGGGATCTCAGTAGCAGTCATCGTGAACCAGGTGTGTATCGAACACCCTTTCATAGTTTAATTCGGTAAAAGCTGAAATGCCAAAATTTCGACATTTCGTGGGCTTGTGAGTGTGCGAGTGCTCACAAGACGTTTAGAAATCATTAGATCTGAAATCGTAAGTGGTAAGCTAGTCGTATGTGAAGTTTCATGCAATTCGGTAATTGGGCCTCGATATGCTAAAACTGGGCCCAATGGGCTTACGGGCCCATACGGGTAAATAATAAAAAAATAATAAAAATATATATAATATAAAAAATAGGCAATAAGTATATTCTATTAGACTGTAGAATTGAAACTGCTTAAACCGGTAAACTGGTCATAAAATTTGAATTAAATGGGCTTAAATTGCTAATGGACACTGTAAGGCCCATTAGGGGTTTTAGGGCCCAATGGCTAAAATTGTGAAATTGAGATAAATAAATTACTGTGATGACAAATGGGCTAGTAAGGACCGTAACATTCATGCGAACCCTTAAAACTGATAAAATTACTGAAATACCTTTATAGGTGGAAAGTTTACAGTTTTACTCCAAGGAGCAAAATTACTGATATACCCCTAAGGTTAAAGTTGACCTGAATGCATGTTTGACTGTTACTATTTACTGCATGCCATGTTATTATTATCTGATGCATGGGACTGGGTTATTGATGGAGGAAGTACTGAAAGTGGCTTGACCACGTACTGGAGGCTTTGCCTCAACTTACTGATATCTGAGCAGCTATACTGCAACTGTGGAGTGTAGGGCTGAGTGGGTTGAGCTATTCCCCACATGGAGTGGAGGGTTGGTACGGGTGGAGTGTAGCGGTTGGTTATAGGCTGGGTTGGGCTTGCATACATGAATATGTCTGTTCTGTTTTGGAATGGGCCTACGGGCCATACTATTATCTGAAAAGGGGCTAAGGCCCAGTTTATCGTATTCTGAAAAGGGCTTCAGCCCAGTACCCGCGGTTATCTGAATAGGGCTTAGGCCTAATGTGCTTGAGCTGACTTGGGCTTTGGATGGGTTTTCCACATACACTGAGTTTTCCAAACTCACCCCCTTTGTCTTCCATCCTTGCAGGTAAGCCCTAGTTGGTGGACTTGGAGCTTGGCGGGATTCAGAGTGGCCACGAAGATTAAATCTCTGGTTTTAAATAAGTTTCAAGTAGCTTCCTTTTAAATTTCGTATTTATTTTTGATTATTTCTATTTTGGTTAAAGTTGTAATAAGGCCACTCTATTATTTTTATTTTGGGTTTTTAAATTACTTAAATGATTTTTGACTTGAGATTTACATCACTTAAATTGATTCCTTGAAATTGGTTAACTCTGGGTTTATCAAAAATTACTTGTTTCAAACTGACACGACAACCAAACGTCTTCAAAACGAAAATTTTCAAAGTACAACAAAAGTCACGTTTTTCTCAACCCTTAACAATTGATAATGGATAGGACTCACACTAGTGAATCGGAAAATTTCTCCTAAAACTTCATTAATGGTTTTTGCAAAGATCACCCAAACTTTAGTAAACTAGGTAACTTGGTTAGTGGTAGGTAATGTGACACACCAGATTCGGCCGTAACGTCTAGGCCGGGTTTGTGGTGTTACAATCCTAATATTTATACAAACATTAGTTGATCAGGCTAACGAAATATAAAAATGGAATAAATGAAAGAGATAAGGAAATTGCTCATCGATAAATCATTGAAGCGCGGTTCCAAAACAATCCCTGCTCACAATCGTCTTCACATCGGAATAGAAAGTGAACATAAAAATAAAACTAAAAGGAAAAGAAGTGAATAAAATTGTCTAATTCTAGGTCTACTATGTTTAACTGGTTCTCAGTTGAGTTGAAATCGACTTATATAGGCTAAATATTACTTGGTCCCTTCACAACCCTAGATACCCTTTAATTCTAACTAATATAATATATTATTGAATGCCTAGGGTCTAAATAAGGAAATAATCCAAAATTTTCATCTAAGGAAAACAACCATTTTTGCATGATTTAGTTGCATCATTGCGACATCAAGAAGGCCACGTAGCAATGTCCTTTTTTCAACCCTGGCAGCTCCAATGTTCAATGTCTCGACATTGCATGCTGGTGTCACGACACAGTCTTTTTTCCTTGTATTCTTGGGCCTAAGTTGACACCTTACACACTTAAATATCCTATTAGTCATTCCTAGGGCCTAAGTTGGCCTAACGAGTCATTAAAACACCATAAAATGCATAAAAACATTTTTTTGCACTAAAATAAATCTAAGCTAATAATACTTAAAATGTAATAAAAAAATAAAATTGCTAAAAACAACCTCATTAAGTTCCAAAAAGATTGTAATCAGATCAAACTCTCTTAAGAAAAAAATATCACACAAAATACGAAAATAAAAACAACTAATAGTGCTAAAGCATGCTTCATACACGAGACTAGTTCGGAAAATTATAAACAAGACAATGTGACTAAACATAAAATTCTAAAATGATATATAATTGACTATCGATTTTCAATATCAAACACGTTAGTTCACTAGGTTACAAAGTAAACAAATTTAAGAATGCTAAGCATATTGTTCCAACTAAAAAAGTATGCAAATACACATTTATGTTCGAAGAATAAAAGTGGTCAAAATTCTAACACCCTCCACCGGTATTCAACGCATGAATAGGGTTACGAAGCATTACTAGACTTATAACACATTTAAACATACATTTCTCATACAATTATGCAATTCAAATACAATTCATTCATAACCAATCATTTTGTCCCTAATACGAGCCTATGATGGCCAAAATATGCATTGGTAGTGGTTCGGGATTAAACCGATAACTTTGGAAACTCTTAGCACACTTAGAAATTTTTTTCTCAAAATAGTGGACACACGCCCGTGTGGCCCGGTCGTGTGTCTCACACGGCCAACAAACACACCCGTGTCACAGGCCATGTCGACATTCGAAATGGGAGCACATGGTCGTGTCCCAGCCTAATCCGACCCCGTGTAACTCTCTGACTTGGGTCACACGGCCAACACAGACGCTTGTGTGGCTAGCCCATGTGCCCTAAAAATGGCCATACACGCCCGTGTGTCTGACCATGTGCTTGACCGTGTGCTAGGCTATGCCAAACCTGCAGGGTATACTGACTTATGCCACACGGCCAAATCACACGCTTGTGTGTGAGGCAGTGTGAAGCATACTAACTTGATTTTAATTTCAACACCAGGGGACACACGTTCGTGTAACTTAACTATGTCACACATGGCTAAGACACATGCCTGTGCCTCTACCCGTGCGGACAAAAATAGACTATTTACCAAGCCATTTTGCCACCCAAATATTCATTTATCGACATTAACCCATTTGGCACAAAACATGGCACATATAGGCATTTAACTACTCTCAATCAAGCATCATTTATACCATTTCAAACACAACCAATACAAAACATATCAATACAAAATGTACTATCCAATTCAGACCAAACTTCACTTATACCATTCAACTAGGTAAACATTTCTAAGCATACATTGTAACACCCCGAACCCGAGACCGACACCGGAGTCGAACACGAGGTGTTAACAGACTTTAAACCCCTTATAAAAATATTTCTCAGACACTGCCAATCTGCGTACTAGTCGCTTTAAAAATCATATCTTGAGTTTCACAACTCAAAAATCAGTTTCGTGATTTTTCCCTGAAAATAGACTCATATGCCCATCTACATATTTTTTTCTAGAATTTTTGGTCGGGCCAATTAGTACAGTTTATTAGTCAAAGTCTCCCATGTTACAGGGATCGACTACCCTGACCTTTGCGCATTACGACTTGGATATCTCCTTGTACAGGGCTCCAATACTGATGCAGTTTGTTTCTATAGAAACTAGACTCAGAGAGGAATCTATCCATATATGGTATGACTCCTAATTATCTCTGGTTAATTTATAATGAATTTCCAAAGTCGGAACAGGAAATCCAGAAACCGTTCTGGCCCTGTCTCACGAGAACCTGAATATCTCTTAACATACTGTCCGTATGATTGTTTCGTTACTTTCCTATGAAAGTAGATTCATCAAGGTTTGTTTACATAATTTATTCACTATTTAATTCCCTTCCTACTATTTTTAGTTATTTTCCAAATCTACATCACTGCTGCTGTCAGCATCTGCCTTTAAGGTAGACTTTACCTATTTCATGGTTTCCATGATTCAACTAGCCCTTTTTGCATAAATAGCACAATTTATGAAAGTGATTAACCATCCCCATGGCCAATCCTTGTCAAGCATATCCACACCAAATGATTATAACATTATACTCAAACACATATAAGCCATTTTCGCATGGCTATCCAAAATTTATACAAGTCCAAAGGGTCCACGACCCACAACAAACGGGTAGTCCTATACATGCCATTTCGAAGTTCAACCAAAATTGTACCAAAAAGGGGCTTTGATAGTGTGGGCGACTTTGACTTCAAGATCCCGAGTCCGATAGCTGGAGAACCAATCTATAAAACAGAGGAACAATGAAACGGAGTAAGCAATTTATGCTTAGTAAGTTTTGAGCAAGGAATTCCAGCACAACAAAAGTATAGCATTCATATGGCTAAACGGATAATTTCATATGCACAAATTTTCGATATCATACTTGCTTCACATTACCAACCCTTATGTACATACACAAAAGATCAACTCAGCCAAAGGCCGGTAGCTCGTTTATCAACTGAGCGAATACTTATTTGTAAGGGCTCAACTAAATTCAAGCACATACGAAACATACCTCAATGTTGGGATGTTTCGAGAGTATTAACTGGAATTTTACAGCAAGTTCATTCATTCCCAAATCACGTACCTTCGGAATTTAACCGGATATAGCTCCTCGTTCAAATGCCTTCAGGACATAGCCCGATTATAGTAATTTGCACAAATGCCTTCGGGACTTAACCCGGATTTAGTAACTCGCACAAATGCCTTCGGGCTTAGCCCGGAATTAGTATCTCGCACAAATGCCTTCGGATCTTAGTCCGGATATGGTCACTTAGCACAAAGCCTTCGGGACTTAGCCCGGACATCATTCAAATAACCATGCACATTTAACAATAAATCATGGCACATTCGTATTTCGTTTTCGTTAGCAAAACTCAAACACAAGACATTTATCATTCTTGCAATTTCGGCTCAATAGCCACACACGAAGAGCATGATTTTATTTGCTTAAAACATGATCTAATCAAATCTTAATTTAAGCTCTCTTACTCAAGAACTTACCTCGGGTGTTGTCGAACGATTCCGATAGCTATTCGACCACTTTTTCCTTCCCTTTATCGGATTTAGTTCCCCTTTGCTCTTGAGCTTAATTAAACAAATAAATTGATTTAATCATTTGAGCATCAAAAGAGGAACACAAGGCACTTAGCCCATATCTATACATTAGACATTAAGGTCACATATGTACGGAATCATGAATCAAACTCAACATTTTTTTTTGCTAATTTTTCCCCCTTGGCCGAATATGCATGTCTAGTTTGGGGCCGATTTCAACACTTAATACATTCTACAAGTATGGTCACTTGTATTGACTAAACACCCTTTTGTTTCAAGTTCAAAACTTGGCTAATACACACATATACACACTAGTAAAGCATCCTCTCCCTTTCCATCAATTTAACACATGCATTGCTCATTAACATGCAAAAGTTATATTCGGCCTTAGCACACAACTTGCTAGCCGATTCTTCCCCATCTAGCAACCAATGCACATATGTGCTCACTCAAAAATGCTAAAAAGGAGGTTCAAGAATCATCAATCCACCATCACATGCATCATTAACAAGCTTCATATTTAGCATGCAATGGCATTAACACAAACTCCACCTACGCCGAATCTTAACTCATCTTCATGCCTCATCACCACAACATCAAACATCAACCAAGAATGATGCATCCATGGCCGAGTGTCATTTCCATCACATAGCAAGATTTAGACCATGGGCTAGGTAGAACTCAAGCTAACAACTAAAACATGCATGCATCTCATGGAACATCATCAAACATACCTTAGCCTAGCTACATGCATGGCCGAACCTCTTCAACCTTTCTTCTTCCTTCCTCCTTAAAATTTTTGGCCAAGGATGAACCAAAGGATGAGCATTTTTTTTCTTTGTTTTTCTTTCTAGTTTCGGCTAAATGAAGATGAAAAAGGATGAACAAAATTTTCTCCTTTCTTTTCTTTAGCTCACGGCAATGGGGGGGGAAACAACCACTCATTTTTTTGTTTTTCCTTTCTTTATTACCCATACTCCTTATTTTATTTTTTTCCTACATACCTCACTAGGCCAACATGTTCCCAACATGTTTCCACCCATAGCATGGCCAACCACTAGCTCAAATTTTGGGTAATTTGACATGCAAACCCATCATTTTCACAACATGCATTAATAGACCATTTTAAATTAGCCTATCAAATTTTCACCATGTCTCATATCAATCCCTATTTAATAATTTCTCATGCAATTGGCAAAATTGGAGAATGAAACTTCCACATACTCATGTACACACATAATAAGCATAGAATATGGAAATCAATTATTTTTATGACTCGGTTTTGTGGTCCCGAAACCACTTCCCGACTAGGGTCAATTTTGGGCTGTCACAACTCTCCCCCACTTAAGAAATTTTCGTCCCCGAAAATCTTACCGGTAAATAGGTTTGGGTATCATTCTTTCATCGAGCTCTCGGTTTCCCAAGTAGCTTCCTCGATCCCGTGTTTGAGCCATAACACCTTCAGTGACGGAACCCTTTTGTTTCGCAACTCCTTTACTTCACGAGCTAGGATACGCATCGGTTCTTCTTCATAACTCATATCGGCTTGAATTTCAACCTCTGATGGGCTAATTATGTGCGATGGATCAGATCGATAGCGTCGAAGCATCGAAACATGAAAGACGTCGTGAATCGTTTCAAGCTCAGGGGGCAAAATCAATCTATACGCAACCGGACCAACTCGTTCGGAGATTTCGTACGGCCCAATGAATCTCGGGCTCAACTTGCCCTTACGGCCAAACCTGAGTACCTTTTTCCAAGGCGAAACTTTAAGGAACACTTTATCTCCCACCTGATACTCAATGTCCCTTCGTTTCAAATCCGCATACGATTTTTTTGACGATCTGTGGCTGCTTTCAGACTTTCACGGATTACCTTTACTTTCTGTTCGGCATCCTTAATCAAATCAACTCCGAAAATTTTACTTTCACCGAACTCGGTCCAAAACAATGGTGTACGGCATTTACGACCGTACAAAGCCTCGTAAGGTGCCATCTTAATACTTGATTGAAAACTATTGTTGTAAGCGAATTCAATCAAAGGTAAATACCGTTCCCATGAACCACTGAACTCGAGGATGCAACATCTCAACATATCCTCAAGTATCTAAATTATCCGCTCAGATTGACCATCGGTTTGGGGGTGAAAAGCTTCTTGCAATTTCTTCCAAAATCGTGAGGTGAATCTCGGATCTCTATCCGACACGATAGAAATAGGTACCCCGTGTAATCTCACAATCTGAGAAAAGTACAATTCAGCTAGTTTATCCAATGAAAAATCCGTACGCACGGGGATAAAGTGAGCCGACTTAGTCAGTCTATCAACAACAACCCAAATCGCATCTTTCTTACTTGCTGACAATGGCAGTCCGGACACAAAGTCCATTGTGACTCGATCCCATTTCCACTCAGGTATCATGATCGGCTGAAGTAATCCTGAAGGCACTTGATGTTCCGCTTTCACTTGTTTACATATTAAACATCTCGAAACAAAGTCGGAGATGTCTCGTTTCATACCATGCCACCAAACCAACGTTTCAAATCGTTGTACATTTTCGTACTCCCCGGGTGAATTGACATTCGGCTACAATGGGCTTCGTTCAGAATCATCGAATTGAGTTCCGAATTCCTTGGAACACACAAACGACTTCTGAACCTCAAACAATCATCATCATCAATTTGAAACTCTGATTCCTTGTTCGGAACACACTCAGCCCGTTTTGCAACCAATTCATCATCGACTTTCTGAGCTTCACGAATTTGATGAGTCAATAATGGTTTGCCTTTTAATTCAGCTATTAACACATTGTCGGGTAGAACAGACAAGTGCACATTCATCGCTCGTAAAGCAAACAATGATTTCCGGCTTAAGGCGTCCGCAACCACATTAGCCTTTCCCGGGTGGTAATCAATGACAAGCTCGTAATCTTTCAACAACTCAAGCCAACGTCTTTGTCGCAGATTTAAGTCTCTTTGAGTCATCAAATTTTGAGACTTTTGTGATCCGAAAATACATGGCACTTTTCACCAAATAAGTAATGTCGCCATATTTTTAAAGCAAATACGATGGCAGCTAGTTCAAGATCATGGGTCGGATAATTTTTCTCATGTGGCTTTAATTGTCTCGACGCATAGGCCACCACTCGACCTTCTTGCATCAATACGCAACCCAACCCAAGTAGGGATGCGTCACTATAAATGACAAACTCTTTGCCTGATTTGGGTTGCACCAAAATTGGAGCTTCAGTCAAATAAGTTTTTAGTTGATCAAAACTTTTCTGACATTTCTCCGTCCATTCGAACTTAACATCCCTTTTGAAGTAGCTTCGTCATTGGTGTGGCTATCATCGAGAAACCTTTGACAAATCGTCGGTAATAACCGGCGAGCCCCAAAAAACTCCGAACCTCAGTAATATTTCTCGGAGGTTTCCAATTAAGTATGGCTGAAATTTTGTTCGGGTCAACTCGAATACCCGATGCGGATACCACATGACCCAAGAAGCTAACCTCTCTTAACCAGAACTCACACTTACTGAACTTAGCATATAACTGCTTATCCCGCAAAATTTGCAACACCAGTCTCAGGTGCTCAGCATGTTCGGTCTCATCTCTTGAATAGACCAAGATGTCATCAATGAACACAACTATGAACCGATCCAAATATGGTCTGAAGATCCGATTCATCAAATCCATAAATACCGCAGGGGCATTAGTGAGCCCAAACGACATCACTAAGAACTCGTAGTGACCATATCTCGTTCTGAAGGCAGTTTTGGGTATGTCCGAATCTCGAATTCGCAACTGATAATAGCCCGATCTCAAATCTATTTTGAGAACACTGAGGCTCCCATCAGTTGGTCGAACAAATCATCGATACGTGGTAATGGATATTTGTTCTTTATCGTCACTTCATTCAGTTGACGATAGTCAATGCACAACCTCATGGTTCCGTCCTTCTTTTTCACAACAATACTGGTGCACCCCAAGGTGAGAAACTTGGTCGAGCAAAACCTCTATCCGTCAATTCTTGCAACTGAGCTTTCAACTCTTTTAACTCGATTGGTGCCATACGATACGGAGCTATCGAAATCGGCGTAGTCCCAGGTACAAGCTCAATACCAAACTCTACCTCCCGAACGGTGGTAAACCCGGTAATCCTTCAGGAAAAACATCCGGGTATTCATAGATTCGGGTTTCTTGTCTAATTCTTTGTCATCCAGTACATACGCAAGGTATGCTTCGCACCCTTTTCTTACATATTTCTGGGCCAACATTGCTGATATTACAGCTGGCATCCCCTCCAAGTCCGTAGACTCAACTCGGATTACTTCGTTATTTGCGCACCTCAAATCAACAGTCTTGCTTTTGCAATTCACAACCGCATCATGCGCGGTCAACCAATCCAAACCAAGAATAACATCAAATTCATCAAACGGCAAAAGCATCAAGTCCGCCGGAAAACAGGAACCTTGAATTTCTAGGGGACATTTCTTACACACTTTGTCGACAAGCACGTAACGACCCAAGGGATTTGACACCCGAATTACGAACTCAGTAGACTCAATAGGTAAAGTCTTACTGGATGCTAAGGTTTCACATATGTAAGAATGAGTAGAACCAGGGTCAATCAAAGCAATTACATGAGTATCAAAGAGAGTAAAAGTACCGGTAATAACATCAAGCGAAGAAGCATCCTCGCGGGTACGTATAGCATAAGCTCTAGCAGGCGCATGAGCCTCGGATCTGGTCGTAGCATCTCTAGATCCTCTCTGACCACCACTAGCATTGCCCGTATTTCCAGATGGTCTACCTCGAGCAGTGGTAGCACCCGGTTTCCCACTCTGATTTACATTCTGTTCAGACAACCTCGGGCAATCTTTAATGAAGTGGTCAACTGATCCGCACTTGTAACAGGAGCGGTCAGGGAATCTACAACTCCCCGAATGCCATTTACCGCAATATCGACATTTCGTTCTGTCTCGACGTTCATTCCCAACACTGGCGACCGAAGTGCCTCGTGTACCCACAAGGGGTCGATCATGATCTCGTCTAAAAAGGCCCGAAGTGCCTCTCGACCAGCCCACATCATCTCGAAATTTCTTCGATGCCTGTTGAAGAGACTTTCCCGAAGATCTTTTACGAAACTCTCCAGTTCCCTCATCAACTTTTTGTTTTTCTTTTCTAAGCTCTTCGGCTTTACAAGCTCGCTCGACAAGTACTACGAACTCTTGTATTTCAAGAACGCCAACGAACATTTTTATATCTTCATTCAGCCCATCCTCGAAGCGTTTACACATAATAGCCTCGGACGAAACACATTCCCGAGCGTATTTGCTAAGTCTAACAAATCTTTGCTCGTAATCAGTAACCGACATGGAACCTTGCTTAAGCTCAAGAAATTCCTTCCGTTTTTGATCAACAAATCTCTGACTGGTATACTTTTTCCGAAACTCAGTTTGGAAAAACTCCCAAGTTACTTGCTCTCGGGGCACAACAGAAGTCAGAGTACTCCACCAATAGTAGGCAGAATCGCGTAGCAAGGAGATAGTACACTTTAGGCATTCATCGGGTGTACAAGATAGCTCATCGAGTACCCAGATAGTGTTGTCCAACCAAAATTCAGCTTGCTCGGCATCGTCGCTATCCGTAGCCTTAAATTCAGTAGCCCCATGTTTTCGAATTCTGTCAACTGGGGGCTTATTTGACCTTATTTGGTCAGTTACCGGAGGTATTGTAGGTGCGGGGGTGGTATTAGTCGGGAATGGAGGTTGTGGAACAGCCGTATTAGTTCGAATGTATTGGTTGAACCAATCATTCATCACGCTATAGAAAGCTTGTCTAGCTTCCTCATTCGGGTTACTAGCATTAGGTTGAGAGTCCGTCGGCGCTGTCCCTTGTGCGGGAGCAAGCGCTACATTCTCAAGATCATCAGCTACCTCTCGGTCGGGATCGGGATCCATTACTATAAATAAACACATTTGCAATGTCAGAAATCACCACACTATCAAATAATCACATAAAATGGCATGTATAGCTAGACCCAACGCATTACGGTAGTCCTAGAATCGACTAAACCTGGCTCTGATACCAATCAAATGTAACACCCCGAACCCGAGACCGACACCGGAGTCGAACACGAGGTGTTAACAGACTTTAAACCCCTTATAAAAATATTTCTCAGACACTGCCAATCTGCGTACTAGTCGCTTTAAAAATCATATCTTGAGTTTCACAACTCGAAAATAAGTTTCGTGATTTTTCCCTGAAACTAGACTCATATGCCCATCTACATATTTTTTCTAGAATTTTTGGTCCGGCCAATTAGTACAGTTTATTAGTCAAAGTTTCCCATGTTACAGGGATCAACTACCCTGACCTTTGCGCATTACGACTTGGATATCTCCTTGTACAGGGCTCCAATACTGATGCAGTTTGTTTCTATAGAAACTAGACTCAGAGAGGAATCGATCCATATATGGTATGACTCCTAATTATCTCTGGTTAATTTATAATGAATTTCCAAAGTCGGAACAGGAAATCCAGAAACCGTTCTGGCCCTGTCTCACGAGAACCTGAATATCTCTTAACATACTGTCCGTATGATTGTTTCGTTACTTTCCTATGAAAGTAGATTCATCAAGGTTTGTTTACATAATTTATTCACTATTTAATTCCATTCCTACTATTTTTAGTGATTTTCCAAATCTACATCACTGCTGCTGTCAGCATCTGCCTTTAAGGTAGACTTTACCTATTTCATGGTTTCCATGATTCAACTAGCCCTTTTTGCATAAATAGCACAATTTATGAAAGTGATTAACCATCCCCGTGGCCAATCCTTGTCAAGCATATCCACACCAAATGATTATAACATTATACTCAAACACATATAAGCCATTTTCGCATGGCTATCCAAAATTTATACAAGTCCAAAGGGTCCACGACCCACAACAAACGGGTAGTCCTATACATGCCATTTCGAAGTTCAACCAAAATTGTACCAAAAAGGGGCTTTGATAGTGTGGGCGACTTTGACTTCAAGATCCCGAGTCCGATAGCTGGAGAACCAATCTATAAAACAGAGGAGCAATGAAACGGAGTAAGCAATTTATGCTTAGTAAGTTTTGAGCAAGGAATTCCAGCACAACAAAAGTATAGCATTCATATGGCTAAACGGATAATTTCATATGCACAAATTTTCGATATCATACTTGCTTCACATTACCAACCCTTATGTACATACACAAAAGATCAACTCAGCCAAAGGTCGGTAGCTCGTTTATCAATTGAGCGAATACTTATTTGTAAGGGCTCAACTAAATTCAAGCACATACGAAACATACCTCAATGTTGGGATGTTTCGAGAGTATTAACTGGAATTTTACAGCAAGTTCATTCATTCCCAAATCACGTACCTTCGGAATTTAACCGGATATAGCTCCTCGTTCAAATGCCTTCGGGACTTAACCCGGATTTAGTAACTCGCACAAATGCCTTCGGGCTTAGCCCGGAATTAGTATCTCGCACAAATGCCTTCGGGCTTAGCCCGGAATTAGTATCTCGCACAAATGCCTTCGGATCTTAGTCCGGATATGGTAACTTAGCACAAAGCCTTCGGGACTTAGCCCGGACATCATTCAAATAACCATGCACATTTAACAATAAATCATGGCACATTCGTATTTCGTTTTCGTTAGCAAAACTCAAACACAAGACATTTATCATTCTTGCAATTTCGGCTCAATAGCCACACACAAAGAGCATGATTTTATTTGCTTAAAACATGATCTAATCAAATCTTAATTTAAGCTTTCTTACTCAAGAACTTACCTCGAGTGTTGTCGAACGATTCCGATAGCTATTCGACCACTTTTTCCTTCCCTTTATCGGATTTAGTTCCCCTTTGCTCTTGAGCTTAATTAAACAAATAAATTGATTTAATCATTTGAGCATCGAAAAGAGGAACACAAGGCACTTAGCCCATATCTATACATTAGACATTAAGGTCACATATGTACGGAATCATGAATCAAACTCAACATTTTTTTTTGCTAATTTTTCCCCCTTGGCCGAATATGCATGTCTAGTTTGGGGCCGATTTCAACACTTAATACATTCTACAAGTATGGTCACTTGTATTGACTAAACACCCTTTTGTTTCAAGTTCAAAACTTGGCTAATACACACATATACACACTAGTAAAGCATCCTCTCCCTTTCCATCAATTTAACACATGCATTGCTCATTAACATGCAAAAGCTATATTCGGCCTTAGCACACAACTTGCTAGCCGATTCTTCCCCATCTAGCAACCAATGCACATATGTGCTCACTCAAAAATGCTAAAAAGGAGGTTCAAGAATCATCAATCCACCATCACATGCATCATTAACAAGCTTCATATTTAGCATGCAATGGCATTAACACAAACTCTACCTACGCCGAATCTTAACTCATCTTCATGCCTCATCACCACAACATCAAACATCAACCAAGAATGATGCATCCATGGCCGAGTGTCATTTCCATCACATAGCAAGATTTAGACCATGGGCTAGGTAGAACTCAAGCTTACAACTAAAACATGCATGCATCTCATGGAACATCATCAAACATACCTTAGCCTAGCTACATGCATGGCCGAACCTCTTCAACCTTTCTTCTTCCTTCCTCCTTAAAATTTTTGGCCAATGATGAACCAAAGGATGAGCATTTTTTTTTCTTTGTTTTTCTTTCTAGTTTCGGCTAAATGAAGATGAAAAAGGATGAACAAAATTTTCTCCTTTCTTTTCTTTAGCTCACGGCAATGGGGGGGGGGAAACAACCACTCATTTTTTTTGTTTTTCCTTTCTTTATTACTCATACTCCTTATTTTATTTTTTCCTACATACCTCACTAGGCCAACATGTTCCCAACATGTTTCCACCCATAGCATGGCCAACCACTAGCTCAAATTTTGGGTAATTTGACATGCAAACCCATCATTTTCACAACATGCATTAATAGACCATTTTAAATTAGCCTATCATATTTTCACCATGTCTCATATCAATCCCTATTTAATAATTTCTCATGCAATTGGCAAAATTGGAGAATGAAACTTCCACATACTCATGTACACACATAATAAGCATAGAATATGGAAATCAATTATTTTTATGACTCGGTTTTGTGGTCCCGAAACCACTTCCCGACTAGGGTCAATTTTGGGCTGTCACATACATCATTATGCTCAATTTCACAAGCATATATCTTCTCTAATTTCTATCATTTGACAACCACAACATTTACTCTCAATAAGCATCACAAACGCAACCAAACTAAGCCAACCCTAATGGTTATATATACAAACCAAAACATAAGCATTTACAAGCCAATTCAAATGGCACAACACATTACCAAATATACCAAAATGACCAAAGTCCCTATACATGACATATACTCAAACATAAACTCAAAAGGTACCAAAATGATAGTAGGATAGTGTGACGATGTCTCCAACGATCCCCGAATCCGAGCTAACTTTGAAATCACTATAAAACATAGTAAAATAAATAAAGTAAGCTTTATAGCTTAGTAAGCTCGTATGACAATAATAAGCAAATATCACCATTCATTTATCAATTCAATTTAAATGACATAATATGCAACAATAAAATAATCTCAAACTAACATGAACTTAATCACATACTTGATCATAAACTCACAACTTCCATTAATTCATTGCTCATATATATTTCTGAACATACCTGTACTGATACGTATCTATTTCTCAGCATTTCACATCTTCAATTTACCCGTTGAACCATTCAGAATTAAAGTCAGATACTCGGAGGTCTTGCACCCTAGGTGCCAATATCATGGCCCGAAGCCAAATCAATAAAGCTCACCCCTGAAGTGATAATATTATGGCCCAAATCCAAATCAATGAAGCTCGCACCTGAAGTGCTAATATCATGGCCCAAATCCAAATAAATGAATCTCGCACCCGAAGTGCTAATATCATGGCTCGAAGCCAAATCAATGAAGCTTGCACCCAAAGTGCTAATATCATGGCCCGAAGCCAAATCAATGAAGCTCATACCCAAAGTGCCAATATCATGGCCCAAATTCAAATCAATAAAGCTCGCACCTGAAGTGCTAATATCATAGCCCGAAGCCAAATAAATGAAGCTCCTAATGACATGTCATTCGTATCCTCATTTATTCCTAAGGTTCAACTGAGATTTCTAATGCTGAATCGTCTTTGAATCATTGTCGAATATATCCATAGTCTCGTATTCACAGTTTATTCGATATCAAAACATTTAAAATATATTCACAATGAAACTTATTACATACGAACTTACCTCGGATGTAAAAACAACTAAAATTGATCGATTAGTCGAAAACTTTGTCTTTCCCTCGATTTAGATCTGAGTTTCACTGTTCTTGATATAAATGTAATCAAAATTAACTTATTTAATCATCACTCAATTCAATTTAATCCAAAATTCACTTTAACGCATTTTTACACATTTACACCTCGTGTTTCATATTTTTACAATTTAGTCCTTATTTCATTAAAACATAAATTCATGCAATTTAACCATAACCATGCTAGCCGAATTACAATTAGGTCCCTAGCAGCTCATATTTTCCATTTATTTCACATTTTAACCACAAAGTTTCCACATTTCACAATTTAATCCGTAATTTGTATTTTCACAAAAAGTCACTTAACAAAACTTGTATAACTATCATCAAATATTCATAATCCATCATCAAGCATCAAAATACTCATGTATTCATCAATGGAAACATCTAAAATCTTTAACAATTTTGTGAAATAGTCCCTAGGCTAGCTAGACCTAATTGTAACGGTCTCAAAAACATAGAAATCATTAAAAACTGAAAAAAATGGACTTACATGCACAAGAGAGAGAGGCCGAATGTTCAAGAGCTCCAAAATGGTGTTTTCTCTTTAGCAAAATCAGTGGAGAAGATGAATGAATAGAAAATGTCATTTGTTTTACTAAATTTTAATTTTATTACTAAATTACTTATTTAACCTTATTTAATTACCATCAAAATAACTTAATATATGCCCATAATTGTCCAAATGTGTGACAGCCCAAAATTGACCCTACTCGGGAAGTGGTTTCGGGACCACAAAACCGAGTCATAAAAATATTGATTTCCATATTCTATGCTTATTATGTGTGTACATGAGTATGTGGAAGTTTCATTCTCCAATTTTGCCAATTGCATGAGAAATTATTAAATAGGGATTGATATGAGACATGGTGAAAATATGATAGGCTAATTTAAAATGGTCTATTAATGCATGTTGTGAAAATGATGGGTTTGCATGTCAAATTACCCAAAATTTGAGCTAGTGGTTGGCCATGCTATGGGTGGAAACATGTTGGGAACATGTTGGCCTAGTGAGGTATGTAGGAAAAAAATAAAATAAGGAGTATGGGTAATAAAGAAAGGAAAAACAAAAAAAATGAGTGGTTGTTTCTCCCCCCCCATTGCCGTGAGCTAAAGAAAAGAAAGGAGAAAATTTTGTTCATCCTTTTCATCTTCATTTAGCCGAAACTAGAAAGAAAAACAAAGAAAAAAAATGCTCATCCTTTGGTTCATCCTTGGCCAAAAATTTTAATGAGGAAGGAAGAAGAAAGGTTGAAGAGGTTCGGCCATGCATGTAGCTAGGCTAAGGTATGTTTGATGATGTTCCATGAGATGCATGCATGTTTTAGTTGTTAGCTTGAGTTCTACCTAGCCCATGGTCTAAATCTTGCTATGTGATGGAAATGACACTCGGCCATGGATGCATCATTCTTGGTTGATGTTTGATGTTGTGGTGATGAGGCATGAAGATGAGTTAAGATTCGGCCTAGGTGGAGTTTGTGTTAATGCCATTGCATGCTAAATATGAAGCTTGTTAATGATGCATGTGATGGTGGCTTGATGATTCTTGAACCTCCTTTTTAGCATTTTTGAGTGAGCACATATGTGCATTGGTTGCTAAATGAAGAAGAATCGGCTAGCAAGTTGTGTGCTAAGGCCGAATATAACTTTTGCATGTTAATGAGCAATGCATGTGTTAAATTGATGGAAAGGGAGAGGATGCTTTACTAGTGTGTATATGTGTGTATTAGCCAAGTTTTGAACTTGAAACAAAAGGGTGTTTAGTCAATACAAGTGACCATACTTGTAGAATGTATTAAGTGTTGAAATCGGCCCCAAAATAGACATGCATATTCGGCCAAGGGGGAAAAATTAGCTAAAATGTTGAGTTTGATTCATGATTCCGTACATATGTGACTTTAATGTCTAATGTATAAATATGGGCTAAGTGCCTTGTGTTCCTCTTTTCGATGCTCAAATGATTAAATCAATTTATTTGTTTAATTAAGCTCAAGAGCAAAGGGGAACTAAATCCGATAAAGGGAAGGAAAAAGTGGTCGAATAGCTATCGGAATCGTTCGACAACACCCGAGGTAAGTTCTTGAGTAAAAGAGCTTAAATTATGATGTGATTAGATCATGTTTTAAGCAAATTAAAATCATGCTCTTTGTGTGGCTATTGAGCCGAATTTGCAAGAATGATAAATGTCTTGTGTTTGAGTTTTGCTAACGAAAATGAAATACGAATGGGCCATGATTTATTGTTAAATGTGCATGGTTATTTGAATGATGTCCGGGCTAAGTCCCGAAGGCTTGTGCTAAGTGACAATATACGGACTAAGATCCAAGGCATTTGTGCGAGATACTAATTCCGGGCTAAGCCCGAAGGTATTTGTGCGAGATACTAATTCCGGGCTAAGCCCGAAGGCATTTGTGCGAGATACTAATTCCGGGCTAAGCCCGAAGGCATTTGTGCGAGTTACTAAATCCGGGTTAAGTCCCGAAGGCATTTGTGCGAATTACTATAACCGGGCTATGTCCCGAAGGCATTTGAACGAGGAGATATATCCGGTTAAATTCCGAAGGTACGTGATTTGGGAATGAATGAACTTGCTGTAAAATTCCAGTTAATACTCTCGAAACATCCCAACATTGAGGTATGTTTCGTATGTGCTTGAATTTAGTTGAGCCCTTACAAATAAGTATTCGCTCAGTTGATAAACGAGCTACCGGCCTTTGGCTGAGTTGATCTTTTGTGTATGTACATAAGGGTTGATAATGTGAAGCAAGTACGATATCGTAAATTTGTGCATATGAAATTATCCGTTTAGCTATATGAATGCTATACTTTTGTTGTGCTGGAATTCCTTGCTCAAAACTTACTAAGCATAAATTGCTTACTCCGTTTCATTGCTCCTCTGTTTTATAGATTTGGTTCTCCAGCTATCGGACTCGGGATCTTGAGGTCAAAGTCGCCCACACTATCAAAGCCCCCTTTTGGTACAATTTTGGTTGAACTTCGAAATGGCATGTATAGGACTACCCGTTTGTTGTGGGTCGTGGACCCTTGGACTGGTATAAATTTGGATAGCCATGCGAAAATGGCTTATATGTGTTTGAGTATATTGTTATAATCATTTGGTGTGGATATGCTTGACAAGGATTGGCCATGGGGATGGTTAATCACTTTCATAAATTGTGCTATTTATGCAAAAAGGGCTAGTTGAATCATGGAAACCATGAAATAGGTAAAGTCTACCTTAAAGGCAGATGCTGACAGCAGCAGTGATGTAGATTTGGAAAATCACTAAAAATAGTAGGAAGGGAATTAAATAGTGAATAAATTATGTAAACAAACCTTGATGAATCTACTTTCAGAGGAAAGTAACGAAACAATCATACGGATAGTATGTTAATAGATATTCAGGTTCTCGTGAGACAGGGCCAGAACAGTTTCTGGATTTCTATTCCGACTTTGGAAATTCATTACAAATTAACCAGAGACAATTAGGAGTCAAGCCACATATGTATAGATTCCTCTCTGAGTCTATTTCTATAGAAACAAACGGCATCGGTATTGGAGTCCTGTACAAGGAGATATCCAAGTCGTAATGCGCAAAGGTCAGGGTAGTCGATCCCTGTAACATGGAATATTTTGACTAATAAACTATACTAATTGGCCCAACCAAAAATTCTAGAAAAAAATATGTAGATGGGCATATGAGTCTAGTTTCAGGGAAAATTTACGGAACTGGATTCCAAGTTTCTGAACTCAAGATATGATTTTTAAAGCAACTATTACGCAGATCAGCAGTGTCTGGAAAATTTTTAAAAGTCTGTTAACACCTCGTGTTCGACTCCGGTGACGGTCTCGGGTTCGGGGTGTTACATTTGATTGGTATCAGAGCTACGGTTTAGTCGATTCTAGGACTACCGTAATGCGTTGGGTCTAGCTATACATGCCATTTTATGTGATTACTTGATAGTGTGGTGATTTCTGACAATTGTAAATGTGTTTATTTATAGTAATGGATCCTGATCCCGACCGAGAGGTAGCTGATGATCTTGAGAGTGTAGCGCTTGCTCCCGCACAAGGGACAGCGCCGGCGGACACTCAACCTAATGCTAGTAACCCAAATGAGGAAGCTAGACAAGCTTTCTATAGCGTGATGAATGATTGGTTCAACCAATACATTCGAACTAATACGGCTGTTCCACAACCTCCATTCCCGACTAATACCACCCCCGCACGTACAATACCTCCGGTAACTGACCAAATAAGGTCAAAGAAGCCCCTAGTTGACAGAATCCGAAAACATGGGGCTACTGAATTTAAGGCTACGGATAGCGACGATGCCGAGCAAGCTGAATTTTGGTTGGACAACACTATCCGGGTACTCGATGAGCTATCTTGTACACCCGATGAATGCCTAAAGTGTACTATCTCCTTGCTACGCGATTCTGCCTACTATTGGTGGAGTACTCTGACTTCTGTTGTGCCCCGAGAGTAAGTAACTTGGGAGTTTTTCCAAACTGAGTTTCGGAAAATGTATATCAGTCAGAGATTTGTTGATCAAAAACGGAAGGAATTTCTTGAGCTTAAGCAAGGTTCTATGTCAGTTACTGATTACGAGCGAAAATTTGTTAGACTTAGTAGATACGCTCGGGAATGTGTTTCGTCCGAGGCTATTATGTGTAAACGCTTCGAGGATGGGCTGAATGAAGATATAAAAATGTTCGTTGGCGTTCTTGAAATACGAGAGTTCGTAGTACTTGTCGAGCGAGCTTGTAAAGCCGAAGAGCTTAGAAAAGAAAAACAAAAAGTTGATGAGGGAACTGGAGAGTTTCGTAAAAGATCTTCGGGAAAGTCTCTTCAACAGGCATCGAAGAAATTTCGAGATGATGTGGGCTGGTCAAGAGGCACTTCGGGCCTTTTTAGACGAGATCGTGATCGACCCCCTGTGGGTACACGAGGCACTTCAGTCGCCAGTGTTGGGAATGAACGTCGAGACAGAACGAAATGTCGATATTGCTGTAAATGGCATTTGGGGAGTTGTAGATTCCCTGACCGCTCCTGTTACAAGTGCGGATCAGTTGACCACTTCATTAAAGATTGCCCGAGGTTGTCTAAACAGAATGTAAATCAGAGTGGGAAACCGGGTGCTACCACTGCTCGAGGTAGACCATCTGAAAATACGGGCAATGCTGGTTGTGGTCAGAGAGGATCTAGAGATGCTACGACCAGATCCAAGGCTCGTGCGCCTGCTAGAGCTTATGCTATACGTGCCGCGAGGATGCTTCTTCGTCTGATGTTATTACCGGTACTTTTACTCTCTTGGATACTAATGTAATTGCTTTGATTGACCCCGGTTCTACTCATTCTTACATATGTGAAACCTTAGCATCCAGTAAGACTTTACCTATTGAGTCTACTGAGTTCGTACTTCGGGTGTCAAATCCCTTGGGTCGTTACGTGCTTGTCGACAAAGTGTGTAAGAAATGTCCCCTAGAAATTCGAGGTTCCTGTTTTCCGGCGGACTTGATGCTTTTGCCGTTTGATGAATTTGATGTTATTCTTGGTTTGGATTGGTTGACCGCGCATGATGCGGTTGTGAATTGCAAAAGCAAGACTATTGATTTGAGGTGCGCAAATAAGAAGTAATCCGAGTTGAGTCTACGGACTTGGAGGGGATGCCAGCTGTAATATCAGCAATGTTGGCCCAGAAATATGTAAGAAAAGGGTGCGAAGCATACCTTGCGTATGTACTTGATGACAAAGAATTAGAAAAGAAACCCGAATCTGTGCCGGTGGTTTGTGAATACCCGGATGTTTTTCCTGAAGAATTACCGGTTTACCACCTGTTCGGGAGGTAGAGTTTGGTATTGAGCTTGTACCTGGGACTACGCCGATTTCGATAGCTCCGTATCGTATGGCACCAACCGAGTTAAAAGAGTTGAAAGCTCAGTTGCAAGAATTGACGGATAGAGGTTTGCTCGACCAAGTTTCTCACCTTGGGGTGCACCAGTATTGTTCGTGAAAAAGAAGGACGAACCATGAGGTTGTGCATTGACTATCGTCAACTGAATAAAGTGACGATAAAGAACAAATATCCGTTACCACGTATCGATGATTTGTTCGACCAACTGAAGGGAGCCTCAGTGTTCTCAAAAATAGATTTGAGATCGGGCTATTATCAGTTGCGAATTCGAGATTCGGACATACCCAAAACTGCCTTCAGAACGAGATATGGTCACTACGAGTTCTTAGTGATGCCATTTGGGCTCACTAATGCCCCTGCGGTATTTATGGATTTGATGAATCGGATCTTCAGACCATATTTGGATCGGTTCATAGTTGTGTTCATTGATGACATCTTGGTCTATTCAAGAGATGAGACCGAACATGCTGAGCACCTGAGACTGGTGTTGCAAATTTTGCGGGATAAGCAGTTATATGCTAAGTTCAGTAAGTGTGAGTTCTGGTTAAGAGAGGTTAGCTTCTTGGGTCATGTGGTATCCGCATCGGGTATTCAAGTTGACCCGAGCAAAATTTCAGCCATACTTAATTGGAAGCCTCCAAGAAATATTACTGAGGTTCGGAGCTTTTTGGGGCTCGCCGGTTATTACCGACGATTTGTCAAAGGTTTCTCGATGATAGCCACACCAATGACGAAGCTACTTCAAAAGGATGTTAAGTTCGAATGGACGGAGAAATGTCAGAAAAGTTTTGATCAACTAAAAACTTATTTGACTAAAGCTCCAATTTTAGTGCAACCCGAATCAGGCAAAGAGTTTGTCATTTATAGTGACGCATCCCTACTTGGGTTGGGTTGCGTATTGATGCAAGAAGGTCGAGTGGTGGCCTATGCGTCGAGACAATTAAAGCCACATGAGAAAAATTATCCGACCCATGATCTTGAACTAGCTGCCATCGTATTTGCTTTAAAAATATGGTGACATTACTTATTTGGTGAAAAGTGCCATGTATTTTCGGATCACAAAAGTCTCAAATATTTGATGACTCAAAGAGACTTAAATCTGCGAGAAAGACGTTGGCTTGAGTTGTTGAAAGATTACGAGCTTGTCATTGATTACCACCGGGAAAGGCTAATGTGGTTGCGGACGCCTTAAGCCAGAAATCATTGTTTGCTTTACGAGCGATGAATGTGCACTTGTCTGTTCTACCCGACAATGTGTTAGTAGCTGAATTAAAAGCCAAACCATTATTGATTCATCAAATTCGTGAAGCCCAGAAAGTTGATGATGAATTGGTTGCAAAACGGGCTGAGTGTGCTCCGAACAAGGAATCGGAGTTTCAAATTGATGATGATGATTGTTTGAGGTTCAGAAGTCGTTTGTGTGTTCCAAGGAATTCGGAACTCATTTCGATGATTCTGAACGAAGCCCATTGTAGCCGAATGTCAATTCACCCGGGGAGTACGAAAATGTACACGATTTGAAACGTTGGTTTTGGTGGCATGGTATGAAACGAGACATCTCCGACTTTGTTTCGAGATGTTTAATATGTCAACAAGTGAAAGCGGAACATCAAGTGCCTTCAGGATTACTTCAGCCGATCATGATACCCGAGTGGAAATGGGATCGAGTCACAATGGACTTTGTGTCCGGACTGCCATTGTCAACAAGTAAGAAGGATGCGATTTGGGTTGTTGTCGATAGACTGACTAAGTCGGCTCACTTTATCCCCGTGTGTATGGATTTTTCATTGGATAGACTAGTTGAATTGTACGTTTCTCAGATTGTGAGATTACACGGGGTACCTATTTCTATCGTGTCGGATAGAGATCCGAGATTCACCTCGCGATTTTGGAGGAAATTGCAAGAAGCTTTGGGTACCAAGCTGCATTTTAGCACTGCTTTTCATCCCCAAACCGATGGTCAATCTGAGCGGATAATTCAGATACTTGAGGATATGTTGAGATGTTGCATCCTCGAGTTCAGTGGTTCATGGGAACGGTATTTACCTTTGATTGAATTCGCTTACAACAATAGTTTTCAATCAAGTATTAAGATGGCACCTTACGAGGCTTTGTACGGTCGTAAATGCCGTACACCATTGTTTTGGACCGAGCTCGGTGAAAGTAAAATTTTCGGAGTTGATTTGATTAAGGATGCCGAACAGAAAGTAAAGGTAATCCGTGAAAGTCTGAAAGCAGCCACAGATCGTCAAAAATCGTATGCGGATTTGAAACGAGAGGACATTGAATATCAGGTGGGAGATAAAGTGTTCCTTAAAGTTTTGCCTTGGAAAAGGTACTCAGGTTTGGCCGTAAGGGCAAGTTGACCCGAGATTCATTGGGCGTACGAAATCTCCGAACGAGTTGGTCCGGTTGCGTATAGATTGATTTTGCCCCCTGATCTTGAAAAGATTCACGACGTCTTTCATGTTTCGATGCTTCGACGCTATCGATCTGATCCATCGCATATAATTAGCCCATCAGAGGTTGAAATTCAAGCCGATATGAGTTATGAAAAAGAACCGATGCGTGTCCTAGCTCGTGAAGTGAAAGAGTTGCGAAACAAAAGGGTTCCGTTAGTTAAGGTGTTATGGCTCAAACACGGGATCGAGGAACCTACTTGGGAAACCGAGAGCTCGATGAAAGAACGATACCCAAACCTATTTACCGGTAAGATTTTCGGGGACGAAAATTTCTTAAGTGGGGGAGAGTTGTGACAGCCCAAAATTGACCCTAGTCGGGAAGTGGTTTCGGGACCAAAAACCGAGTCATAAAAATAATTGATTTCCATATTCTATGATTATTATGTGTGTACATGAGTTGTGGAAGTTTCATTCTCCAATTTTGCCAATTGCATGAGAAATTATTAAATAGGGATTGATATGAGACATGGTGAAAATATGATAGGCTAATTTAAAATGGTCTATTAATGCATGTTGTGAAAATGATGGGTTTGCATGTCAAATTACCCAAAATTTGAGCTAGTGGTTGGCCATGCTATGGGTGGAAACATGTTGGGAACATGTTGGCCTAGTGAGGTATGTAGGAAAAAAATAAAATAAGGAGTATGGGTAATAAAGAAAGGAAAAACAAAAAAAATGAGTGGTTGTTTCTCCCCCCATTGCCGTGAGCTAAAGAAAAGAAAGGAGAAAATTTTGTTCATCCTTTTTCATCTTCATTTAGCCGAAACTAGAAAGAAAAACAAAGAAAAAAAATGCTCATCCTTTGGTTCATCCTTGGCCAAAAATTTTAAGGAGGAAGGAAGAAGAAAGGTTGAAGAGGTTCGGCCATGCATGTAGCTAGGCTAAGGTATGTTTGATGATGTTCCATGAGATGCATGCATGTTTTAGTTGTTAGCTTGAGTTCTACCTAGCCCATGGTCTAAATCTTGCTATGTGATGGAAATGACACTCGGCCATGGATGCATCATTCTTGGTTGATGTTTGATGTTGTGGTGATGAGGCATGAAGATGAGTTAAGATTCGGCCTAGGTGGAGTTTGTGTTAATGCCATTGCATGCTAAATATGAAGCTTGTTAATGATGCATGTGATGGTGGCTTGATGATTCTTGAACCTCCTTTTTAGCATTTTTGAGTGAGCACATATGTGCATTGGTTGCTAAATGAAGAAGAATCGGCTAGCAAGTTGTGTGCTAAGGCCGAATATAACTTTTGCATGTTAATGAGCAATGCATGTGTTAAATTGATGGAAAGGGAGAGGATGCTTTACTAGTGTGTATATGTGTGTATTAGCCAAGTTTTGAACTTGAAACAAAAGGGTGTTTAGTCAATACAAGTGACCATACTTGTAGAATGTATTAAGTGTTGAAATCGGCCCCAAAATAGACATGCATATTCGGCCAAGGGGGAAAAATTAGCTAAAATGTTGAGTTTGATTCATGATTCCGTACATATGTGACTTTAATGTCTAATGTATAAATATGGGCTAAGTGCCTTGTGTTCCTCTTTTCGATGCTCAAATGATTAAATCAATTTATTTGTTTAATTAAGCTCAAGAGCAAAGGGGAACTAAATCTGATAAAGGGAAGGAAAAAGTGGTCGAATAGCTATCGGAATCGTTCGACAACACCCGAGGTAAGTTCTTGAGTAAAAGAGCTTAAATTATGATGTGATTAGATCATGTTTTAAGCAAATTAAAATCATGCTCTTTGTGTGGCTATTGAGCCGAATTTGCAAGAATGATAAATGTCTTGTGTTTGAGTTTTGCTAACGAAAATGAAATACGAATGGGCCATGATTTATTGTTAAATGTGCATGGTTATTTGAATGATGTCCGGGCTAAGTCCCGAAGGCTGGTGCTAAGTGACAATATCCGGACTAAGATCCGAAGGCATTTGTGCGAGATACTAATTCCGGGCTAAGCCCGAAGGCATTTTGCGAGATACTAATTCCTGGCTAAGCCCGAAGGCATTTGTGCAGATACTAATTCCGGGCTAAGCCCGAAGGCATTTGTGCGAGTTACTAAATCCGGGTTAAGTCCCGAAGGCATTTGTGCGAATTACTATAACCGGGCTATGTCCCGAAGGCATTTGAACGAGGAGCTATATCCGGTTAAATTCCGAAGGTACGTGATTTGGGAATGAATGAACTTGCTGTAAAATTCCAGTTAATACTCTCGAAACATCCCAACATTGAGGTATGTTTCGTATGTGCTTGAATTTAGTTGAGCCCTTACAAATAAGTATTCGCTCAGTTGATAAACGAGCTACCGGCCTTTGGCTGAGTTGATCTTTTGTGTATGTACATAAGGGTTGATAATGTGAAGCAAGTACGATATCGTAAATTTGTGCATATGAAATTATCCGTTTAGCTATATGAATGCTATACTTTTGTTGTGCTGGAATTCCTTGCTCAAAACTTACTAAGCATAAATTGCTTACTCCGTTTCATTGCTCCTCTGTTTTATAGATTTGGTTCTCCAGCTATCGGACTCGGGATCTTGAGGTCAAAGTCGCCCACACTATCAAAGCCCCCTTTTGGTACAATTTTGGTTGAACTTCGAAATGGCATGTATAGGACTACCCGTTTGTTGTGGGTCGTGGACCCTTTGGACTTGTATAAATTTTAGATAGCCATGCGAAAATGGCTTATATGTGTTTGAGTATATTGTTATAATCATTTGGTGTGGATATGCTTGACAAGGATTGGCCATGGGATGGTTAATCACTTTCATAAATTGTGCTATTTATGCAAAAAGGGCTAGTTGAATCATGGAAACCATGAAATAGGTAAAGTCTACCTTAAAGGCAGATGCTGACAGCAGTAGTGATGTAGATTTGGAAAATCACTAAAAATAGTAGGAAGGGAATTAAATAGTGAATAAATTATGTAAACAAACCTTGATGAATCTACTTTCATAGGAAAGTAACGAAACAATCATGCAGATAGTATGTTAAGAGATATTCAGGTTCTCGTGAGACAGGGCCAGAACGGTTTCTGGATTTCCTGTTCCGACTTTGGAAATTCATTACAAATTAACCAGAGACAATTAGGAGTCAAGACACATATGTATAGATTCCTCTCTGAGTCTAGTTTCTATAGAAACAAACGGCATCAGTATTGGAGCCCTGTACAAGGATATATCCAAGTCGTAATGCGCAAAGGTCAGGGTAGTCAATCCCTGTAACATGGTAGTCTTTGACTAATAAACTGTACTAATTGGCCCGACCAAAAATTCTAGAAAAAATATGTAGATGAGCATATGCGTCTAGTTTCAGGGAAAATTTACGGAACTAGATTCCGAGTTTCTGAACTCAAGATATGATTTTTAAAGCGACTATTACGCAGATCGGCAGTGTCTGGAAAATTTTTAAAAGTCTGTTAACACCTCGTGTTCGACTCCGGTGACGGTCTCGGGTTCGGGTGTTACAAAATGGTCCAATTACCATTTAAGGACCTTAACTTTAAGGTTCTATAGCTATTAGACACCTTTAGCTAATAGAACATAACTTTTACACTTTATGAGATTTAGTCCTTTTTATCAAATTAAACATTCAAACTATAAAATTTCTTAACGAAAATTTCACACAATCATATTTTCATGCCGTAAGCATTAAAATAATAATAAAATAAATATTTTGACTTTGAATTTGTGGTCCCGAAACTACTGTTTTGATTTGACTAAAACTAGACTGTTACGAAAATTGTTAACATTCAGTTTAATTTGCATTCATGAATTGTATCACTTAGGTCACGTGGAACATTTTGCCTTGTAAATTTTTGCGGTTTAGGTTGGTTCGAAATTGAATAATTGACTTTACAAAATGGCTTAAGCACGAAAATAGTTTGGCACATTATATTAACTCGAATGTTACCCTAATGATATCCCTTAGCTCACCACCTTATATCTACTTTTCTTATGTTCCTTTTCTCTCCAATTCCTCAGGTGCAATATAGTATTCGCGAGTACAATCATCTTAGCAAGTCTTTTGCATAAAACTAAGTATTTTCTTTCTATTTCTTTCTTTTTCCTTTTTACTCACTTTGTTTTTGTTCATTCAATATTTTCTCACTTGGCTTTGGCCTTTTCAAAGTTTGTTTGCACTTGATTTTTCTTCATTTACGTACAAATTTGTAAGAATTTTATACTCACTATACTATACTATCCCTTAATTCTCACTCTCAATTATTTTCAAACCTCTATGATGTATCTACCTAACCCTCAATATTAATAGCCCGACGTCTAAATTCGTATTGAGACCAAAGAGAAAAAAAGGTCAAGAATTTATGCATTATGCTCATGGTTTCATTTGAGGTTCATCAAGAAAATGGAATTAGGCTTAAAATTTAGGTACTAGGAAGTTTACATATAGGGTCGACTTTTTGGCTCTAATGGCAACCAAATGATAACTCTTGAAAAGAGTTATATTTCAAGCCTTTATATTGGATTAATTGTTTGTAATTAAGTAAATATGTTTGCATTTTTAGGTATTTTTAGAACATTACATAACAAAAGTTGGATTATGTTATACATGTTATTATTTGTTACTTCTATTATTGGAGAAGAAAGGTGTTGTTTGTGGTTGGCAGCAGGTGCATGATGAAGAAGAGAAGAGAAAAAGGATAGGAAAATGAAGGAAGTGAAATATTTCCATGATAAAATGTTGGTTAGATTGCCAGCACGAATGCCATGGAAATTCTAGGAGGATGACGCAACACTCAGTCCACATCACTCTTAGCTAGTTGTACTTGTTCCAAATAAATCACCCTGAAAAAAAGGAAGCAAAATGTGTGTGTTGAGAGGGAGGGACCTACCCTATAAAGAAGGAAGAAGAAAAGAGAATGAGGGGATTGAAGAGAGAGAAAAAGAGAGAAAAATAGTTTTTATCTCTTTGTATCATATTCTCGTGAATTCTTAGAGAAAGAGTGGAGGTGTAGCAACTTATAGAACAGAAGAATTACAGACACAAGGAAGGGGAGGAGAAATCTTCCTTGGGCTTTGCATCTAATCTTATTATCAGGGTGAAAGCTGGAGTAGTGAAAGCTTCCTGCAGTTCTACCTTTATTTTCTGATTTGAACTTGTGATTCGTGAATTTAATCAATGATGTTGAATGGTTCTGTTATGAATTCTAATGTTCAACCATGAACTAATTTTCTTTAGGTTAGAATTATTTTGGGTGAATTTTTATTAGCTTTAATGCCCAAGGTTTGATTTCGAGTTGAATACTGCTTCATCCAGTTTGTGATTATTTTTAATGCATGCATGCAAGCTCTAGACATAGATGACTATGTAGCATGTTATTAGATCTGATTTAATTCTGAAAACATTAATTATATTGGATTATAATCAATTGATACAAGCAAGTATTCGAAAGAATATTTGTAGCACTCTAAACATAGAAGTTGCAATCTGTACAAGGAAATGGAGAAAAATCTGGATATCATTCTTAAGTTCTGTAAACATATAGAAACTTAGAATGGTAGCTCAAAGTTTGGTTGTCAAAAGAAGCAGACTGTAGTAGTGATTCCCTTAGCAGTAGACTGGTCAAGATTTTTCCATGGCATTATTATGTTATAGAAATAAACCAAAGTAATTCCAGCCTTTGTCATTCAACATTACAAATTATTTCCCGCTTATTGTTTGAGAATTGCCACAGATTTTATTGCCCTAGCTTGTTTTTAGACATAATTGATTTTATCAATCCATCATCACTTGTAACACCCCTTACCCATGTTCGATACTGGGATAGGGTACGAGGCATTATCGAGCTTAAACACAAGCAAACATACAAAGTCAGGCCATAAAATTTCATTCAATTCAAAATCATCAACATTTAATTACAGTGTCCCCATTATCAGCCTACGAGGCCCATAACATACATTGAGAGTGGTTTAGGACAAACTAAGAACTTTGAAGAATTTTGGCATGAAATAGGGTTACACGCCCATGTGGACACAAGGACACGCCCATGTGCCTTCGACATGCCCGTGTCCTAAGGCCGTGTAACTCTTTGTTTATGATGTTAGCAAACAAAACCACATGGCCAAGCCACACGCCCATGTGCTAGGCCGTGTGACGAATTAAATTCTCGCAAATTAAGTGCAGACTTCACACGCTCTGGATACACACCCATGTCTCCAGGCCGTGTCCTTCACACGGCTGAGACACACAATTGTGCACACCAAAGGCACATAACATAGCATTAATTTAAGGATTAAACATCCCTACCACAATTATAGCATTTACATGTCATCATCCAGGTGCTCTACATACTCACACTATACTACATCTAAACTCACCAATTCACATTCATTTAGCCTTGTCATTTTGATGACTACCTTTACCTTTATACCATGATTATCAACTTAGAAAATAATCTCAACTTAATCATCAACCATTCTTATTCAAGGCATTAGTATCTTACTACCATATCACACCTTAATTCCATTGCTATGACCACTTCGATTGGTCATAATGCATTCATCAAGCACATATGTCATAGCACTAATCATTCATGGCAACAAGTATATTCACATCACATCTCAAAGTAGTAGCACATAGCATGTAACACCCTAAACTCAGCCCGAATGCTATGGCCGAATCTGGTGTGTCACATTTAAGTGTTTTAGCGGAAACCCTGTTTTCAATGAAAACCCTTCTTAAAATAAAAGAAAGCTTAATTAACTAAAAAAAAACTCCTTAACATCACTTGTTTGAAGCATATGATTTTATGAAAACATGCCATTTAAAAATTGAGTTACGGAAGCGTAGAAAAACATACTATAGTTTAAGAAACCATGTTTAACTTCTTATAATTACATCGCATAAAAATAATAAACCAAATAATTCAAGTAATAATAACATAATGAAAACCTTATTACAATCTGATCTAAACGCACTTAAAAAGAAATAAAAACTTAAATGCTTAAAAAAAACCAAGTCTAAATTATCTTGCTAGCCAGCCACCCAGAGTCCCTCCAAACATCGAACCTTCTACTGAGCTTCACCTGAAAATAAAATAAAAGAGGGGGTGAGCTTTCGCAAACTCAGTGTGTACAACCCTCGATGAAAAACAAGTATTCAAAGAGAAATCATGAAACATGCAATGCAATCCCATCCAAATTATTCATCCGCTACACACCAGCTCCGTCCCTCGTCACACCATGTGGGGATATAAATATCGACCCACCCAGCCCACACACCAATGGTAGCCCGGTTGCGGAACTACCTTCATTTACATATTGGGCTTTAAAAGCCACCGGTGGATCCACGATTGTCAGGCAACCATACGATCCTCATGTACTTCCTCCGTTCCATAGTTCCTACCCCATATGCAACCTAAGCAGAACATCATTTGTATGCATGTCCCATCCATAAAACTTATATTCAACACCTAGGGGTATTTTGGTCATTTTTGCCCTTAGGGGCATTTCGGTAATTTTCCTTTAAGTATGGTTTTCACTTACCTTAACCCATTAACAAATCCCGTAAGCTAAGATGAACGAACACTATGCACCAGGTAGGATTCCAGAGAAGAGGAGGTGGGTCATTAAGACCGCTTAAGTACCAAGCTCTCCCTAGATCCAATCCTAGACATGCGTATACCCGTTGCCTCACCTTAACCCTATGACTTGTCCACAGTTGCAATATATTAATTAAGTCTTATGTAGTTATCATATACTAGGCCCAAAACCCATTACAACGCCCAAAAAAATTCACATACCTGTATCTGGCACATTAAGCCCAATCATATTCATATGGCCCATTAGGCCCAAACCACCTGTATATGGCCCATTAGGCCCAAATCACATTTATATGGCCCGTTAGGCCCAGTCACATTCATATTCATGCTCGCATACAAATTCCTATCACATAGAATCATTATTCAATTTTTGCCTATTATGGGCCAAACAGCCCATCGGGACCATTTAGCCCATTCTGGCCCATATGGCCAAATCACAACCCAAGCCCACGGAATCTATCGTGGGTCTCAGGCAACCTATTGGTCTCCCCTTTATGAGTGTTCACGCACTCGCAAGACTACCATAGCTAGACTTTTGGCTTTTCGGCATTTTGGCATTTCGGCATTTTGGCTTTTTAGCATTTCGGCATTTCGGCTTTTGCCAGTTCATAGTGTGTATGCAGTGTATGTAGGCACCTGGTAAGCAAGTGTGATACAATCTCCTTAGCCCAAACTAACAATCGATATCACTCAAAGATTAATCTCACCTTAACCTTACCTGGAACACAAATCCCAAATAGCTTCTCCTTGATCACGCACTCCTTAGATTTTCATTAATCTTAACTATTAAACCAGAATAATAGATGACTCATATCCAACACAAGTCCCCTTACCTTAAGTATGAACATTCGACCAACCAAGATTAAGAGCACTTACCAAAGTCTCTCACCGGAGGAGCAAATCGGTAGAGATCCAAGGACTGAGATTCGTTGCCTATTCCTACCCAAAACCGATCATAATAAGTGAGGGAATGTATACTCAATACTTAGCAAAACCCAATTATGAGAACAAAGCACTTACACTAGGCTTGATCGATTAGGAAGGGTATTGGCGGCACTAAGAGTATTCGGCCAAGAAGGTTTCTGCCCGTGTGATTTGTATGGTAAAAGAGAGTTATTCGACTCCAAGGAAAAAGAAAGAAAAGTCAGCAATGAGGTAGAGGGAGAATAGAATTCGGCACAAGGAAGTAGAAAAAGAAAAAAAATAGAGGGTTTTCGGCTTTTAGAGAAAAGAGTTTCTGGTAACAGGGTGAAGGAAATTTGGCATTAGCTTCATACCCTAGCATTCGGGACCTATTCATAAGCCTTATAACCGAATTTTCCCATGCCCAATTCCCCATTCGACTCCATCACTTCTTCCTTCTCATCTCATTGTTTTTCTCCCTAATAACCCCTTGATCCTTTCCTTAATTTTCTCTCTTTCACACTTCCCTTGGAGTCCACTTTCACACCACTTCCATCCTTCTAGAAGGTTAAAAATAAACTTCTAAAAACACTAAGCTAGGGTTCGAACCTTGGACCTCCTTTCTAGCTATTAACGCCACCTCTCTACTGTAACACCCCGTACCCGAGTCCGTCGCCGGAGTCGGACACGAGGGGTTTACAGACTTAAATCACTTCTTTGCACAATCCATTTTAAATTTTCCAGGCAAGCTGGCTAACTGCATCACTATCACCTTAAAAATCATATCCTGAGTTTCACAACTCGAAAATCAGTTTCGTGATTTTTCCCTGAAACTAGACTCATATATGCATCTAAAAATTTTTTTCTAGAATTTTTGGTTGGGACAATTTGTACATTTTATTAGTCAAAGTCTCCCATGTTACAGGGATCGACTACACTGACCTTTGCGCATTACGACTTGGATATCTCCCTGTACAGGGCTTCAATACTGATGCTATTTGTTTCTGTAGAAACTAGACTCAAATAGGAATCTATACATATATGGAATGACTTCTAAATGTCTCTGGTTAATTTATAATTAATTTCCAAAGTCAGATCAGGGGATCCAGAAACCGTTCTGGCTCTGTCTCACGAAAACTTTAACATCTCATAATATACTGTACATATGAACGTTTCGTTACTTTCCTATGAAAATATATTCATCAAGGTTCGATTACATAATTTATTCACTATTTAATTCCATTCCTACTATTTTTAGTGATTTTTTCACATCCACATCACTGCTGCTGCCAGCATCTATTTTTAAGGTAAACTTTACCTATTTCATGATCCTCCATGGATCAACTAGAGTTTGTCATACATATTCCAAAAATGATCATGAATAACCATTCACATGGCTAACCGTTACCAACATTTCCATACCTCTCGACGGACAACATACAAAACGATTATAAAGCTATGATCAAAGTATATTTAAGCCATTTTCGTATGGCTATCCAAATTTACACAAAACCGATGGGTACATGACCAACAACAAAAGGGTAGTCCTATACATGTCATTTCAAAGATCAACCAAAAGTATACCAAAAGGAGCTTTGATAGTGTGGGCGACTTCGACTTCAAAATCCCGAGTCTGATAGCTGAAGAACCAAAATCTATAAAACAGAGAATCAAAGAAACGGAGTAAGCATTAAATGCTTAGTAAGTTTTGAGCAAAGATTTTAGACACAACCAAAGTATAGCATTCATGTAGCTAAACGGATAATTTCATATGCACAAATTTTCAATATCACACTTACTTCACATTACCAACCCTTTTATTCATACACAAAGATCAACTTAGCCAAAGGCCGGTAGCTCATTTATCAACTGAGCGAATACTTATTTGTAAGGGCTCAACTAATTCAAAGCACATACGAAACATACCGCAATGTTGGGATGTTATAAGCGTATTAACTGAAATTTTTACAGCAAGATCATTCATTCCCGAATCACGTACCTTCAGAATTTAACCGGATATAGCTACTCGTTCAAATGCCTTCGGGACATAGCCCGGTTATAGTAACTCGTACAAATGCCTTGAGGACTTAACCCGGATTTAGTAACTCGCACCAATGCCTTCGGGCTTAGCCCGGAATTAGTAACTCGTACAAATGCCTTCGGATCTTAGTCCGGATATGGTCACTTAGCACAAAGCCTTCGGGACTTAGCCCGGACATCATTCGAATAACCATGCACATTTAACAATAAATCATGACACATTCGTATTTCATTTTCATTAGCAAAAATCAAACACAAGACACTTATCACCCTTGCAATTTCGGCTCAATAGCCACATAAAAAGAGCATGATTTTGATTTGCTGAAAACATGATCTAATCAAATCATAATTTAAGCTCTATTACTCAAGAACTTACCTCGGATGTGGTCGAACGTTTTCAGCGGCTATTCGATAACTTTTTCCTTTCCCTTATCCAACTGTGGTCCTCTAAGCTCTTGAGCTAATTCAAACAAATTTAACTTATTAAAGTCTCATTATGCTAGCTTATGGCCGAATATGACAAAGAGTTTGATTGGTCATATGGCCACCTTCTAGCTCAACTACACAATGGTCATATGCATTTTTAATCCTATCAAGCAATTTAATACAATTCATTCGAACATCAAAAGAAAACCTCAAGGTACTTAGCCCATATATACTTTAGGCATTAGAGTCACATATATATATGGAATCATGAATCAAACTCAACATTTTAGCTAATATTCCCCCTTGGCTGAATTTTCTAAGCCAAGACAAAAGCATCGATATGCTTGCCTCTAACCGAATACATGCAACACCAATCTTCTTCCTATGGCCGAATATGCATGTCTATGTTGAGGCCGATTATATACTTAACACCACACATAAATGGCATACATTTTACTAACTAATGCATTACATATTATAACTCAATACGCATCCATCATTTACTCCATAACCGAAGCACCATCATGTGTAAGTATATACCTTGAGATAATATATAGGTCATACCAATACATCATGTGCAATCATATATATATATATGTGCAAGAGCCGAATCACAAATTTGATTATAACCAAATTTAAAATATATCCAAAACATAAATCTTACCTACCATGCAATAAGCATAAATCACACTTATGGATATACCATGGCCGATACTTCCAACAACACCAAATAAAAATATACTTCACGGATCTAAGGTAGAACCAAGAAAGAAACTCATAATCATCAAGATGTAAGCAACTACCATTGTTCATCTAGATTTAGCATGAAACACAACCATCACCCTTATTAATCTCCATAGCCGAAAACCTTACTTATTCCAAAATCACAATTTCAACATGGGTTACCAACAATAACTTGATATCTCACTCAAAATCAACTAGGATTTCAAGAACTAGTATCAACTTCCTTACCTTAATATCGACCTAAGATGACCGATTGCTTCACTCCTTCCTTCCTCCTCTCAATTCGGCCAAGAAGTACCAAAGAACACAACTTGTTTCCTTTCTTCCTTAGAACATTCGGCCAAGAGAAATGAAAAAAAGATGGACACTTTTTTTTTGTTTCCTTTCTTACATTCACGGCAATGGGGAGGGGGGAGAAACAATCACACCCCTTCTTTCTTTTTTCCATTTCTTTATTACTAACTTTATTTTATTGTTTCCTCCCATGATGCACAACACAACATGTCTATGACATGTTTTGCCCATCACCCTTTGTCCACCCTAATGTCATGGCCGGCCACTACTATATGGGGGGAAAATTGACATGCAAGTCCCCCCTTTTTCAACATGCACTAATAGGTCCTTATGTTTTGATCTATCACATTTCAAAAATGTCACACATAAGTCCTATTGACTAAATTCACATGCAATTTACTAAATCGAAGCTTAAAATTTTCACACATTTATTTTAGACAATAAATATCATATTCAAATAATTTGGTGACTCGGTTTAGCGGTCCCGAAATCGCTTTCCTACTAGGGTCGCTTTAGGGCTGTCACAACTCTCCCCCACTTAAGAAATTTTCTTCCCCGAAAATCTTACCGGTAAATAAGTTTGGGTATCGTTCTTTCATGGCATTCTCGGTTTCCCAAGTAGCTTCTTCGACTCCGTGTTTGAGCCATAACACCTTTACTAATGGAACCCTTTTGTTTCGCAGCTCTTTCACTTCACGAGCTAGGATACGAATCGGTTCTTCTTCATAACTCAAGTCAGATTGAATTTCAACTTCTGAGGGATTAATCACGTGTGACGGATCGGATCTATAACGTCGAAGCATCAAAACATGAAAGACGTCGTGAATCTTTTCAAGTTCAAGGGGCAAAATCAATCTATACGCAACCGGACCAACTCGTTCGGAGATTTCGTACGGCCCAATGAATCTCGGGCTCAACTTGCCCTTACGGCCAAATCTGAGTATCTTTTTCCAAGGCGAAACTTTAAGAAACACTTTATCTCCCACCTGATATTCAATGTCTTTTCGTTTCAAATCCGCATACGATTTCTGACAATCTGTGGCTGCCTTCAGACTTTCACGGATTACCTTTACTTTCTGTTCAGCATCTTTAATCAAATCAACTCCGAAAATTTTACTTTCACCGAGCTCGGTCCAAAATAATGGTGTACGGCATTTACGACCGTACAAAGCCTCGTAAGGTGCCATCTTAATACTTGATTGAAAACTGTTGTTGTAAGCGAATTCAATCAAAGGTAAATACCGTTCCCATGAACCACTGAACTCGAGGATGCAACATCTCAACATATCCTCAAGTATCTGAATTATCCGCTCGGATTGACCATCGGTTTGGGGGTGAAAAGCGGTGCTAAAGTGCAGCTTGGTACCCAAAGCTTCTTGCAATTTCTTCCAAAATCGCGAGGTGAATCTCGGATCTCTATCCGACACAATAGAAATCGGTACCCCGTGTAATCTCACAATCTGAGAAACATACAATTCAGCTAGTTTATCCAATGAAAAATCCGTACGTACGGGGATAAAGTGAGCCGACTTAGTCAGTCTATCCACAACAACCCAAATCGCATCTTTCTTACTTACCGATACTGGCAACCCAGATACGAAATCCATCGTGACTCGATCCCATTTCCATTCAGGTACCATGATTGGCTGGAGTAAACCTGTAGGCACTTGATGTTCCGCGTTTACTTGCTGACATATTAAACACATCGAAACAAATCGAAATGTCTCGTTTCATACCATGCCACCAAAACTGGCATCTCAGATCGTTGTACATTTTCGTACTCCCTGGGTGAACTGACATTCGGCTACAATGGGCTTCGTTCAGAATCATCGAAATGAGTTCTGAATTTCTTGGAACACACAGCCGACTTCTGAACCTCAAACAATCGTCATCATCAATTTGAAATTCGGATTCCATATTCGGAGCACATTCAGCCCGTTTTGCAACCAATTCATCGTCGACTTTCTGAGCTTCACGAATTTGATGAATCAATAATGGTTTGGCCTTTAATTCAGCTACTAACACATTGTCGGGTAGAACAGACAAGTGTACATTCATCGCTCGTAAAGCAAACAGTGATTTCGGCTTAAGGCGTCCGCAACCACATTAGCCTTTCCCGGTGGTAATCAATGACAAGCTCATAATCTTTCAACAACTCAAGCCAACGTCTTTGTCGCAGATTTAAGTCTCTTTGAGTCATCAAATATTTGAGACTTTTGTGATCCGAAAATATATGGCACTTCTCACCAAATAAGTAATGTCACCATATTTTCAAGGCGAATACGATGGCAGCTAATTCGAGATCATGGGTCGGATAATTTTTCTCATGTGGCTTTAATTGTCTCGACGCATAGGCCACAACTCGACCTTCTTGCATCAACACGCAACCTAACCCAAGTAGGGAGGCGTCACTATAGATGACAAACTCTTTGCCTGATTCGGGCTGCACTAAAATTGGGGCTTCAGTCAAATAAGTTTTCAGTTGATCAAAACTTTTCTGACATTTTTCCGTCCATTCGAACTTAATATCTTTTTGAAGTAGCTTCGTCATGGGTGTGGCTATCATCGACAAACCTTTTACAAACCTTCGGTAGTAACCGGCGAGTCCCAAAAAGCTCTGAACCTCAGTAATATTTCTCGGAGGCTTCCAGTTAAGTATGGCTGAAATTTTGCTCGGGTCAACTCGAATACCCGATGCAGATACCACATGGCCCAAGAAGCTAACCTCTCTTAACCAGAACTCACACTTACTGAACTTAGCATATAACTGCTTATCCCATAAAATTTGCAACACTAATCTCAGGTGCTCAGCATGTTCGGTCTCATCTCTTGAATAGACCAAGATGTCATCAATAAACACAACTACGAACCGATCCAAATACTGTCTGAAGATCGATCATCAAATCCATAAATACCACAGGGGCATTAGTGAGCCCAAACGGCATCACTAAGAACTCGTAGTGGCCGTATCTCGTTCTGAAAGCAGTTTTGGGTATATCCGAATCGCGAATTCGCAACTGATAATAACCCGATCTCAAATCTATCTTTGAAAACACTGAAGCTCCCTTTAGTTGATCAAACAAATCATCAATACCGGTAACAGATATTTATTCTTTATCGTCATTTTATTCAGCTGACGATAGTCAATGCACAACCTCATGGTTCCGTCCTTTTTCACAAACAATACTGGTGCACCCAAGGTGAGAAATTGGTCGAGCGAAACCTCTATCCGTCAACTCTTGCAACTGAGCTTTCAATTTTTTAACTCGGTTGGTGCCATACGATACGGAGCTATCGAAATTGGCATAGTTCCAGGTACAAGCTCAATACCAAACTCTACCTCCCGAACAGGTGGTAAACCCGGTAATTCTTCAGGAAAAACATCCGGGTATTCACAAACCACCGGCACAGATTCGGGTTTCTTTTCTAATTCTTTGTCATCAAGTACATACGCAAGGTATGCTTCGCACCCTTTTCTTACATATTTCTGGGCCAACATTGCTGATATTACAGCTGGCAACCCCTTTAAGTCCGTAGACTCAACTCGATTATCTCGTTATTTGCGCACCTCAAATCAATAGTCTTGCTTTTGCAATTCACAACCGCATCATGCGCGGTCAACCAATCCAAACCAAGAATAACATCAAATTCATCAAACGGCAAAAGCATCAAGTCCGCCGGAAAACAGGAATCTCGAATTACTAGGGGGCATTTCTTACACACTTTGTCGACAAGCACGTAACGACCCAAGGATTTGACACCCGAATTACGAACTCAGTAGACTCAATAGGTAAAGTCTTACTGGATGCTAAGGTTTCGCATATATAAGAATGAGTAGAACCAGGGTCAATCAAAGCAATCACATTAGTATCGAAGAGAGTAAAAGTACCGGTAATAACATCTGGCGAGGAAGCATCCTCGCGTGCGCGTATAGCATAAGCCCTAGCAGGAGCACGAGCCTCAGATCTGGTCGCAGCATCTCTAGATCCTCTCTGACCACCACTAGCATTTCCCGTGTTTCTAGATGGTCTACCTCGAGCAGTGGTAGCACTCGGTTTCCCACTCTGATTTACATTCTGTTCAGACAATCTCGGGCAATCTTTGATAAAGTGGTCAACTGACCCGCACTTGTAGCAGGAGCGGTCATGGAATCTACAACTTCCAGAATGCCATTTGCCACAATACTGGCACTCCGTTCTATCTCGACGATCATTTCCCACACTGGCGACCGAAGTGACTCGTGCACTCGAAAGGGGTCGATCGCGATCTCGTCTAGAAAAGCCCGAAGTGTCTCTAGACCGGCCTAAGCCATCTCTAAATTTCTTCGATGACTGTGGAAGGGCTTCCCCGAAGACCTCTTACGAAACTCCCTTGCTCCCGCCTCAGCTTTTCTTTTCTCCATACTGAGCTCCTCGGCTTTGCAAGCTCGCTCGACAAGTGCCACAAATTCTCGGATTTCCAAAATGCCAACATACAGCTTTATATCATCATTCAATCCATCCTCGAAACGTTTACACATTACGGCTTCTGAGGAAATGCATTCTCGTGCGTACCGGCTAAGCCTTACAAACTTTCGTTCATAGTCGGTAACCGACATGGAACCTTGTTTAAGTTCAAGAAATTCCTTCCGTTTTGGTCAATGAATCTCTGACTGATATACTTCTTTCGAAACTCGGTTTGGAAGAATTCCCAAGTTACTTGCTCTCTAGGCACAACAGAAGTCAATGTATTCCACCAATAGTAGGCAGAATCACGTAGCAAGGAGATAGTACACTTTAGGCACTCATCGGTGTGCAAGATAGCTCGTCGAGTACCCGGATAGTGTTGTCCAACCAAAATTCAGCTTGCTCGGCATCATCGCTGTCCGTAGCTTTAAATTCAGTAGCCCCGTGTTTTCGGATTCTGTCAACTGGGGGCTTATTTGACCTTATTTGGTCTGTTACCGGAGGTATTGTAGGTGCGGGGGTGGTATTTGTCGGGAATGGAGGTTGTGGAACAGCCGTATTAGTTCGAATGTATTGGTTGAACCAATCATTCATCACGCTATAGAAAGCTTGTCTAGCCTCATCATTCGGATTACTAGCATTAGGTTGAGAGTCCGCCGGCACTGTCCCTTGTGCGGGAGCAGGCGCTACACTCTCAAGATCATCAGCTACGCTCGGTCGGGATCGGGATCCATTACTATAAATAAACACATTTGCAAATGTCAGAAATCACCACACTATCAAATAATCACATAAAATGGCATGTATAGCTAAACCCAACGCATTACGGTAGTCCTAGAATCGACTAAACCGTAGCTCTGATACCAATAAAATTGTAACACCCCGTACCCGAGTCCGTCGCCGGAGTCGGACACGAGGGGTTTGCAGACTTAAATCACTTCTTTGCACAATCCATTTTAAATTTTCCAGGCAAGCTGGCTAACTGCGTCACTGTCACCTTAAAAATCATATCTTGAGTTTCACAACTCGAAAATCAGTTTCGTGATTTTTCCCTAAACTAGACTCATATATGCATCTACAAATTTTTTCTAGAATTTTTGGTCGGGCCAATTAGTACAGTTTATTAGTCAAATCTCCCATGTTACAGGGATCGACTACACTGACCTTTGCGCATTACGACTTGGATATCTCCCTGTACAGGGCTTCAATACTGATGCCGTTTGTTTCTATAGAAACTAGACTCAAAGAGAATCTATACATATATGCATGACTTCTAAATGTCTCTGGTTAATTTATAATAATTTCCAAAGTCAGATCAGGGGATCCAGAAACCGTTCTGGCCCTGTCTCACGAAAACTTTAACATCTCATAATATACTATTCATATGAACGTTTCGTTACTTTCCTATGAAAATAGATTCATCAAGGTTCGATTACATAATTTATTCACTATTTAATTCCATTCCTACTATTTTTAGTGATTTTTCACATCCACATCACTGCTGCTGCCAGCATCTATTTTTAAGGTAAACTTTACCTATTTCATGATCCTCCATGGATCAACTAGAGTTTGTCATACATATTCCAAAAATGATCATGAATAACCATTCCCATGGCTAACCGTTACCAACATTTCCATACCTCTCGACGGACAACATACAAAACGATTATAAAGCTATGATCAAAGTATATTTAAGCCATTTTCGCATGGCTATCCAAATTTACACAAAACCGAAGGGTACATGACCAACAACAAAAGGGTAGTCCTATACATGCCATTTCAAAGTTCAACCAAAAGTATACCAAAAGGAGCTTTATAGTGTGGGCGACTTCGACTTCAAAATCCCGAGTCCGATAGCTGAAGAACCAAAATCTATAAAACAGAGAATCAAAGAAACGGAGTAAGCATTAAATGCTTAGTAAGTTTTGAGCAAAGAATTTAGACACAACCAAAGTATAGCATTCATGTAGCTAAACGGATAATTTCATATGCACAAATTTTCAATATCATACTTACTTCACATTACCAACCCTTTTATTCATACACAAAGATCAACTTAGCCAAAGGCCGGTAGCTCATTTATCAACTGAGCGAATACTTATTTGTAAGGGCTCAACTAATTCAAAGCACATACGAAACATACCTCAATGTTGGGATGTTACAAGCGTATTAACTGAAATTTTTACAGCAAGATCATTCATTCCCAAATCACGTACCTTCGGAATTTAACCGGATAAGCTACTCGTTCAAATGCCTTCGGACATAGCCCGGTTATAGTAACTCGCACAAATGCCTTCGGGACTTAACCCGGATTTAGTAACTCGCACCAATGCCTTCGGGCTTAGCCCGGATTAGTATCTCGCACAAATGCCTTCGGATCTTAGTCCGGATATGGTCACTTAGCACAAAGCCTTCGGGACTTAGCCCGGACATCATTCGAATAACTATGCACATTTAACAATAAATCATGACACATTCGTATTTCATTTTCATTAGCAAAACTCAAACACAAGACACTTATCACTCTTGCAATTTCGGCTCAATAGCCACACACAAAGAGCATGATTTTGATTTGCTTAAAACATGATCTAATCAAATCATAATTTAAGCTCTATTACTCAAGAACTTACCTCGGATGTGGTCGAACGTTTTCAGCGGCTATTCGATAACTTTTTCCTTTCCCTTATCCAACTGTGGTCCTCTAAGCTCTTGAGCTAATTCAAACAAATTTAACTTATTAAAGTCTCATTATGCTAGCTTATGGCCGAATATGACAAGGAGTTTGATTGGTCATATGGCCACCTTCTAGCTCAACTACACAATGGTCATATGCATTTTTAATCACATCAAGCAATTTAATACAATTCATTCGAACATCAAAAGAAAACCTCAAGGTACTTAGCCCATATATACTTTAGGCATTAGAGTCACATATATATATGGAATCATGAATCAAACTCAACATTTTAGCTAATATTCCCCCTTGGCCGAATTTTCTAAGCCAAGACAAAAGCATCAATATGCTTCCCTCTAACCGAATACATGCAACACCAATCTTCTTCCTATGGCCGAATATGCATGTCTATGTTGAGGCCGATTATATACTTAATACCACACATAAATGGCATACATTTTACTAACTAATGCATTACATATTATAACTCAATACGCATCCATCATTTAATCCATAACCGAAGCACCATCATGTGTAAGTATATACCTTGAGATAATATATAGGTCATACCAATACATCATGTGCAATCATATATATATATGTGCAAGAGCCGAATCACAAATTTGATTATAACCAAATTTAAACATATATCCAAAACATAAATCTTACCTACCATGCAATAAGCATAAATCACACTTATGGATATACCATGGCCGATACTTCCAACAACACCAAATAAAAATATACTTCATGGATCTAAGGTAGAACCAAGAAAGAAACTCATAATCATCAAGATGTAAGCAACTACCATTTTCATCTAGATTTAGCATGAAACACAACCATCACCCTTATTAATCTCCATAGCCGAAAACCTTACTTATTCCAAAATCACAATTTCAACATGGGTTACCAACAATAACTTGATATCTCACTCAAAATCAACTAGGATTTCAAGAACTAGTATCAACTTCCTTACCTTAATATCGACCTAAGATGACCGATTGCTTCACTCCTTCCTTCCTCCTCTCAATCCGGCCAAGAAGAACCAAAGAACACAACTTGTTTCCTTTCTTCCTTAGAACATTCGGCCAAGAGAAATGAAAAAAAGATGGACACTTTTTTTTGTTTTCTTTCTTACATTCACGGCAATGGGGAGGGGGGAGAAACAATCACACACCTTCTTCTTTTTTCCATTTCTTTATTACTAACTTTATTTTATTGTTTCCTCCCATGATGCACCAACACAACATGTCTATGACATGTTTTGCCCATCACCCTTTGTCCATCCTAATTCATGGCCGGCACTACTAGATGGGGGAAAAATTGACATGCAAGTCCCCCTTTTTCAACATGCACTAATAGGTCTTATGTTTTGATCTATCACATTTCAAAAATGTCACACATAAGTCCTATTGACTAAATTCACATGCAATTACTAAATCGAAGCTTAAATTTTCACACATTTATTTAGACAATAAATATCATATTCAAAAATTTGGTGACTCGGTTTAGCGGTCCGAAACGCTTTCCTACTAGGATGTCTTTATTAAAATAAATATGTTAAAATAACATATTGCATGTGAATTTGGTAAGCTAGGTCTAAATAAAATATGAAGTCTTAAGTAAGTATAAGTTGACAAGAAGTTGATATGCATGAGCCTTGTTATGAATGTGTAAGTGCTCAATTATGCTATGTAGGATGTCATTGAGATGTGTAATTGTGCATGTGTTATTAATGGTGACAAAAGGCATGGAAATAGCCTCAAGTTGTCCACATGAGTAGGTACACGGGCATGCATCTAGACTATGTGTGACGCACATTTGCCCATGAGGCGTGTGATCTGGCCGTGTGTCCCCTGCACTCTATTAGGTAAAATAGAATGCCCTGTAGTAAACACATGGTAGAGACACGGCCGGTGTCTAAGCCGTGTGAGGAACAGCTGCAAGACATGGGCGTGTGACTTGGCCATGTGACCTAATTATGTTGATGACGTCATAAACAGAGAGTTACACAAGCTGAGGACATGGGCGGTCCCAAGCCACACAGGCGTGTGCAACCACACGGCCTACTCACACGGGCATGTAACTCCCCAAATTAAGAAAATTTTCTAAGTGTTGTAAAAGTTCTGAAAGTTCTTGGTTTATTCTTGAACCAGACCCAATGTATGTTTAGGCCTCGTGGGCCCGTATAAAGGATGATATGCTTGCGTATGAATGGTTTTAAATTGAATGAAATTTTATGGCCTTATTTTGTGTGAATGTTTATGTTTTAGTCCGATAACGCATTGAACCCTGTCCTGGCATCGGATAAGGGTAATGGGTGTTACATTGGAGGTGTTTAAGACCAAAATAGACCCAAAAAGTGAAAACAAGCCAAACTAATGTAGTGGCTTGGATCTAGGGCACTTGGTGTTGACAAAGTCCCCAGTTTTGCCGATACAAGTCCCTTGAACTGTTTGATTTTGGTGCCGGAGTGTAGTATATTCATTTGTAATTTTTTCAAATAGCTTGGTTAATAAAAAAAATTCATTGATTACATTGATGTACTTGTACAATTGCCCTTACATTGTTTTTGCACACAAAGCAAAACAGAATAAACATTGCTCTTTATTTGTCTAAATATTAACTATTACTAAGCGATATTATATGGTTGAATCTTAGTATGGAAGACAAGTGTATTAGTAGACGGACTTAAACATGTCCTTAGTCTAATTGGAAAAGAGCAACTGATTAAAGACTAATGCGTTGTCTATCAAGTTCAATTGGGAAAATGTCTTGTCTTGGGCAATGGAGCGAATGACTCACAAATTAGAGAGATAATGTGACTGACTGGACTAATAGTACGTTGGACTAGACTAAGCATAATAGATCCTGAATCCATTTACAGATTTATTCATTTGTGACGTTTATAGTTGACATACCTAATTTTAGTGGATGGACGGCTATGTATGCATGACTCTACACTTTGATGTAAGTAAAAGCTTGAGTTCAAATAGATAAGGAACTAAACGTTGATGCGTTGGTGTACGACTTCTGTAGTCTATAGTGTCATTTACAACAGTGATTCATAACCCAAAACATGGGTAAATGATATGCTCTCATTGGCATTACATGGTTGATGAAAAGTAAATGTGGCCACCGGTTGTTCATCTTTGTAATAGTGAAGTGATCACTATTTGATAGTGATTGACTTTTCATGATGAAGATGTATGGTTACCATGAGATAAAGAAGTCATGTTGAGGAATGGATTTATCCTAAATAGATCAAGGATATCCTATAAGAGTAGCACACTTATGACAAGGTCATTGGATTAGCCTGAGTAGTTGTTTTCGTAATGCATGTCATTGGGAGAGCTCAATCACGATACTGTAATGGAATGACTTAGTGACTAAATGAGATTATAAATTATTAAGTCTCAACTACATATGTCCAATCTAGCAATGAATTGCATGGTTGAATAAAAATGAATGAAATGAATAGGAAAAAGAAATGAGAAACCATTTAGTAATGATTATGGATTCTTGAAATGGAGAATTGGAACCATTTGGAAATGAATGTATGTTTTCAAAATGAAAATGGAAATGATATCGATTAGTTAAAAAATGATTGAAAGAATGAGTTTATATTGTGGATGGTTTGAAGCTCGAAAATGAAAATAAACCATCAATCATAGTGAACATGTTGAGTTATGAATATTGGACATATTTCTTAAAATTTTACCAGGGTAATAGGGAAAGAAATTTGTTATATATAAATATAATTTTATTTGGAGATAGAAAAACTAATCTGGTTGGATCACTTTATAAAGTACTGGTCAAAGGCTAGGAATACTGTAATTGAACTTAATGTGAAAGAGGCCCAAAAACCATCATGGACATGATGGAGGCGGCAACCTTAGTAGGAATAATGGGTGTGCCGTCCACTCTAGTCCTATATAAGTAAGATGTTTTTTATTTGAAATAAACCACTACAACTAACAAGGGTTTTCCTTTACTTCCTATAAATAGATGACACCGGTAGAGCTATTAACACAACTTTCAGATATTTTTATTCTACCAAAAATAAAGAGAATTTATTCTCAACCGCTATATATATATTTTTAGAATAACAATTCTAATAGTTTTTATTAAGAAGAGAGAATTTTCATTTTCACTCCAAAATGAGAGAAAACTTTTTCTAGTTTTATGTTTCAATTCAATTGTTCAAGCCCACCCTTGGAGCAGTTAGTGGTACAAGAATAACATAGAAGATCACTTGGTTGAAAGTTGGGAACAACAAATGCCCGTTAAGCTGAAAACACAGTACGAATTGGTTAAGGTTATTGTTATAAATATCACAAATTGGGTCGATTTTGAAATTTATTTCTGCTATACAAGAAAATCATTCAAAACAGGATTTTCCAACAATTGGTATCAGAGTATAGTCTATGCTATGTTATGGTGTAAATCGGATCGAATCTCTCTTTACTTGTTTGATTAATATTTGATAAGATGTGGCATCTTGAAATCCATTAAGAAGTTGTGAATGAATGCAATTATATATATTTTTATATAATATTTTGCCAATTGTGTTATAGGAATAAATGAAATCATCTCCATAGGATAATTTTATTAAGAATCGTGATGGAAACAACATAGAAATAAAAAATTTCCAAAAAGGGGTCATGAGAGAAGAAGATGGAGCAATGACAGTCAAAGACACAAGAATGCCTGTAGTGAAAAACTATGTAATTTTTTTGTTTTTCATTATTTCCAGAAATAGAACTGACAATTATTTATACTCATATCTTTATATATCGTTTAATAATTATTTATGATATAATGTGATATATAGTATAAGATGATCAAATTGATCTATTAAAGATAAAAAAAAGGTGTGGAACGAGAAGTGTATGTTTAGGATGGATTGGCAGGAAAAGGTTGGTTTTTAAGCGGTATAATACGACTCACCTCCCTTTCCTGGAAACCTACCTGGTGCATAGTTCAAATTCACTTCTTCAACTTTTCCCATAAAAGAAAAAATTGTTCATAATCAAAATTGTTTAATTGACTATTGTAAATAATATAAAATTGTCATAGTATATCATACATATATAAGATAAGCATGCCATATAGTTTAAGAAAGAATGCCACATGTACTTGTCATGCATATATTGATCATACATGATTGAAATGAAAAATTAAAAAACCTTGCATGTTTTTTAAAATATTGGAGTGGAAGAAGGTCCCTAAACCAAGGCCTACTGTAACGCTCCAAATCCCGAAAACCCTGTTAAAAATTAGTTTTGTGTGTTGTGTGCAAAATGGATGCTTGCTTTCGTGGTTGAGTGTCCTGAGGAGTGTTGGAGAGGTCGTGAGTTCAAGCTTTGGCTTGAATAAACCCTGTCTCTTGTCAGTAGGGATCTTAAATAAAAATGGTAAGAATATGTCATAAGAAGCCTGTTGATAGTGGCGTGTTACTAATGGTAAAGGACTTGAGTTCAAGTCTTTCTACGCGCAAGGGTGTCTTTTGCTTCTGTGCCATGTAGGAGGTTGTTTGTCAGTAGGATCTGATGCTCTTGGGAGTATTGAGGGGAGTGGGGAGTGTGCAGCCAAATTCTAGGAGTGTTGTGGGGAGAAAAGTTAGGAGTTTTGAAGGGATATGGATAGTGTTTATTGGAGAGATTTAAGGAGTCAAGTGAGGAGTGTGTTTGTGCTGAATTGGGACTCTCACTTTTGGCAATTTTCGGCTTTTGAGCTAAAGCTGAGAGGTTGGTCATTTTTTATTTTTGACTTTTTTCTCCTTGGTGTGAATTTCAACATTTTTTTATCTTTCTGAGTTTGTTCTCTTTAACGTTTTTGTCACGATTTCTCTTGCTCCTTTTCTCTTTAATATATTTTTTTCTTCCTCTTCCTCACTCTAACATTTCCCCTTTTAACCGAATATACTTTTTTCCTTCACCCTTCTTATTTTCTTCTCTTTGGACTGAATATAACACTCTTCTCTTGACTTTCGAGTTCATCAAAGTTTCTTCCTGTTCATTTGCTATTCAGACCGAATACAACCATCTCTATCGTTGCGGTTGGGGTTGTTCTTCAACAAGTCGGTACGTACTCTTGCACTGGTAAAAGCCGAACACTTTTTCCCTCTTGTCTATTCTTACCCTCATTTTCCTAGGTGTGGTGTTCCTTTCGGCATCTAAAGTTTCTTGGTGAGTGAAGGATTGCTAGTGAATACTGAGCTTCGAACCTTTCTCTCTTTACTTGATCAAGGTAATTCTGATTACAATTATGGTATTCAATTGGTGCATAACTTGTTAGGAAGGTGTTGGCCGATTGCCTATTCCTTTTATCCTTGGTGTGCTTTCTATAAGCTGTATTTTAGTCTCACGTCATGTGCTTTGTGTGATCATCATTAATGAGTTTCGCTATTAAAGCAGCTATTCGTTAGGAGAGTAAACCAGCCTTCATTAACAGTTCTAGCAGGGCTAATCACTTTTAGGTCAAGGCAAGTATCAGATGTTATTTAAGTTGGAATAAAGAAGGTGATTAACCCTAGTATTAATTGACTAACGGATTTTCGTGACTGAATGTAGGTTTGGGGAACTCTGGGCTAGACGCACGTTGCGCAACAAGTGTGTAATCAACATTATTATTAGCATAGATTAGCAAAAGCCAGAAATGTACGACTGTTGACTCTACACGAGCGTCCGCTCGCTCGTTGGTGAGCCGAATGCAAAAAGCTCAGGCGTTTGACCGTAGAGGCCACCATGAGCGATCTCATGGGCTAGGGCCAATTTTGGTCACGTTGGGCCGAAGTGGGCATGTGGGCCCTACGAGTTCGTAGGCCCAGACGGGTAAAACCACACGGACTTGTGAGATTATTGGGCCAGGCTATGTAGTCTGCACAGCCAAGGCCACTATTGGGCTTACTAGGCCACAAGAGTGTGTGGGCCCTCGTGGCCGTGCTATGGCTTTGGCTATTTTTACTATTTGACCATTAAGTTGTATGGTCTCTCGAGACTCCTGGACCAACTTTGGGTCAGTAAGTACACTCAGACCTCTTACTGATGAAATGACTGTATGTATGCTATTTTGACTAATCGAGCATGACATTTACTGTATACACAATATATTATTGCATTGCATGGGAGGGATATTGATATTGAGAATGTATGAAAGGCTTTAAGCCTATTACTGCAGCTCTGCTGTAAATACTGCTTAAGTTCGTAACCGGTACTATTTGGTGTGTAGGGATAGGGGTCGATTTTATCCCACATGATTTGTAGGGTTGGTACAGAGATGGGTGTAGAGGATGGATTGGGGTAAACTCTTTGTTGCATACTAGACTGAAATGTTAAACGGGCTTCGTCCCAGACTGCTACTATTACTGAAATAGGCTAAGCTTATCTGATATTGCATGGGCTAGGCCTAAATTATGTTTACTCTGGCTGTATGCTTTTATGGGATTTCGCATATTGAGTTTCGTAAACCCACCCATTTGCTAATTGTGCAGGAAATCTCGAGGCTTAGATGGATCAAAGGCGACGGAGGACTCAGAGGTGGCCAATCGACGAAGTTTCTTTAATATTATAATTAGGATTTTATTTTGGTTTCATTTTGTAATAAAGCCTCTTAATTTTATTTTTATTTTAATTTAGGGATTTAATTTCTTAAATTTCAATTTGGTAGTAGATCTCGAATTTTCAAGAAATTATAAAAAAAATGTTTTTCTGGAAACACCTCGTTACACAATACATTTTGAAAGCTTTCGCAACAAACATTATTTAAAATTAATAACAAACTAAGATAATTAATGTTTGCTAAAACTTGATTTTCATGATGAACTAGACCCCTAAACTTGTAAGACCTAAAGGAGTTTTATGAAGAACGAATTTTCACGCCATTAGTTTTGGGAAAAACACTTCAAGTGACATTATAGATTCACCCATAATGTCTAGTCCAAGTTTAGGTGTTACATTTAGATATCAGAGCCAAGTTGCAAAATTCAGCTGTGGGTTTGGAAACATAGAAATTTCAACAACATTTTTTTAAAACTGGTTAAAAAAATGAATGATTGAAAATGTTTACTGAAAGAGTGTACATCGAGTCTCTACGCCGATCCTGTATGTTTTCTGATTGTTTATTTTGAAAGGATAATATTGAAATTTATTACTAAGACTACTTAGGTAGTATAACTATACAGAAATCTTTAGTTAGAGTAAACTCGAACCTAGTAGGAATACGAACTGCGAAAACAAAACTCTGGGATAATATTGTTCATAAAAATGTCGGCAATAAACACTGGAACAATAAATTGACTGACATAAAATTTTAATACAAATAAAAGTGTGATTGATAATGACATAGAGGTACTCGTGTAGAGGCCGTGGCAGAGGCAGTGGGGTGCTCGGGCTGGGTCTTTGTCTTCTGGACACCAGCCTAATGAGAAAGTTAAGAGCACCAGCTTCACCTATGCTGAGACAGGGTCTCAAAATCGAGCAGCTGAGGACGACACACATCCCAAGCAATGTGAGATTTGGAAAGGGTCACTAGGCCTGGTGCTAGTAATGTGGGCCGTAGGCGTTAGGAACGACCAGGCATGGGGTATTGTTGGAGTTGCCCCCTAATATGGCAGAATATTGGGTTGAGGCCACAGAAAGGATCATGGATGACCTTGAGTCACCCCTGATCAGAAGTTAAAAGGTGCGGTATCACTGCTGAGATCCAGGCATACTATGTAGCTTACTACAAGAGGGCACTCAAGCCAATCAGTTGACCGGGAGTTTTCAAGACTACTTTTCTAGGCTAAGTATGTGGGTGCTACTCAGTGGATGCCCGTAGGAGGGAATTCCTGAATTTAACGCACGGAGAAAGGATATGACTGAATATGGGGCTGAATTTTACGATTGAGCCGCTATGCACGTGGATGGTGACAACAGAATACGAGATGTGTGTTCATTTGAGGATGACCTCAAGGATGGTTTAAGGGTTTTAATAGCTCCTTAAAGGGAGCAGGATTTTGTAGCACTGGTGGACAAGGAAAAACGCTGAGGATTGACGCGTGCAAACGTCAGAACAGAGAAAAGGCAGAGTAAGAGGATCCTGAGCCCTTAAATTCTTTTCAAAGCCTTAAGAAAAAGCCCAGAGTTATGGGCAATCAGAGTCAGGGCTCCTGCTGCTACTACTGGACCACAGTTTTTGATGGTTATGGAAAACGCCAATCAGGGTGAATGTTAGAAAAAGATGGTGCAGTCTGAATCGGATCATTGGAGCACCGTATCAAGGATTGTCTCAAAGCCCGAGCAGATGCAAGCTACTAGTTTTGGTAACATATCCACGGGTGGTTAGCAGCCATCGAGAACTGTAGTTAGGCCAAGGTGGAAATGGTATGGGTCGTGGTTGTGGACACTAGGCAGAGTGTTGGTCATTTTTAAGGTAAAGTACTAGCGTTGGTTTATGCTGTACATCGCTGAGAGATGGGATGCTCCAAATGTTATTATAGTACATCTTTATCCATAATGTACCTTATACTGCATTGAATGATGGGGTCTACTTATTCATACATAGCATGCTCTGTGTCTAAATATTGGTTTATGCTGAAAGCACTATGAGTGAGATTACTTTCTAAGCCCGTGGGTAGTCTTTGGATTAATAAGAGTTGAGAAGATGTTCCTTTGGAAATGCAAGGAGTTGTCTTCTTGTCGATCTTATGGAGATGCCTTTCAGAGAATCAACCTAAACTGGCAAGATTGTTATAAACATTGGGTAAGCTGGATGTGCCACTAATGGGTACTAAGAACTGAGGGCCGGATGAGAGGTAGTGGTATTGGAGGATACAGAACTACTTGAGTAATGTAATTCAAGTAGTAAGGGTTGAGAAATTGTTCGCAAGGTTGTGAGGCTTCTTGCCTAACGTCATGTTCAGATGACGAGGACTCTTCGCCAAAGGATATCAGGACTGTTAGGGATTTAGACGTCTTTCTGGAAGAGTTACCGGGTTACCTCCAGAATATGAGGTGGACTGGGATTGAGCTTCTTCCTGGTAACAGCTCCGGTGTCCATCGCCCTTATTGAATGGCGTCGAAAGAGCTTGTAGAGCTTAAGCCCAAATACTACTGAACCATAGTTTATCAGACCTAGTGTGTCTCCGGGGGAGCACCAGTTTATTAGTAAAAAGAAGCATGGATCCATGCGTATGTTCTCGACTACAGCAACTGAATAAGCTGACCAATAGGAACAAATGCCTTTTGCCCAAGGATTGATGATTTGTTCGACCAATTGAGGGAGCATCATTTTTTTGTAAGATTGAACCTCCGATTGGGTACACCAACTAATTTTTAGAGACTGATTTACAAGACAGCATTTAGGACTCGATACGTCATTACGAGTTCTTATGATGCCGTTTGGACCGACAAATGCACCAATGACTTTTATGGATTTGATGAACCGAGTGTTCATAGCCTATCTGGATCAGTTCGTGTGGTGTTATAGATGAATTTTGGTGTATTTGAGACTGAGGATGAGCATGATGCACATCTTCCTGAATTTTTCTGCAGATTTGAGAGAGAAACAACTATATGCTAAATTCAGCAAATGTGAATTCTAGCTGTGAAAGTAACTTTTCTGGGTCATGTGTAACTGTTAGGGGATTAGAGTTGATCCTGAAAAAATTGAGGCTGTTCTAGATTGGAAGCAGCTTAAGACTGTGTCAGAAATTCATAGTTTTCTGGGATTGGCTGGGTACTACCGAAGATGTTAGAAAGGTTTCCCTGATTGTCGCGCCCTAAACTAAGCGTGCGTAAGAACATCCCCTTTATTGGACTGATGCTCAGCAGAGAGTTTTGAAAAGCTCAAGAAAGTTCTGACTGAGGCCCCTATCTTGATTCACAGACCCAGAGATCTGGGAAAAAAAATTGTTGTTTATAGCGATGCATCACATATGGTTTGGGTTGTGTGTTGAATTTGGCCCCATAGAGGTAAGGTAGTAGCTTATGCTTCCGCTAGCTTAAGACCATTGAGGCGATTACCCAATGCATGACTTAGAGTTGGCCCGTAGTGTATTTGCCTTGAAAATTTAGGGGCATTACTGTACGGTGAGAATGTATCATTTACACGGATCACAAGAGCCTCCAAATATCTTCTCACTCAAAGGAGTTAACCTTAGGCCAGCGTAGATGTCGAGCTACTTAAGGACTATGACTGTTAATTGAATACCACCCTAGAAAGGCAATGTGTGGCCGACGCACTAAGCCGTAGGGCTATGGGTGATCTAAGAGTGATGTTGCTCATTTAGCTATTGATAATGGTAGCTTTTTGGGCTTAACTCCAAATTAAATCAGTGTGGATTGAGCAGATTAAGGAGTAATAGTTGAAGATGAAAAATTGGGTCTTCGATTCCGTCAGATCGAATGGTAATACTATGGATTTTGGGGTTGAATAGCAAAGGGGTACTCTGTTTCTAGGCAGAATTTGTGTACCAAGGATACTGATTTGAGGCAGACTTTACTGTGAGAGGCGCATAATAGCCCTATGCTATGCACCTAAGGTGGAAATAAGATGTATAGAGATCTCTGTAAGACATATTTGGTAGTTGGGTCTTAAGCACGAGATACCAACTTATTGTTAGGGGAAATGTCCTGACTTGCCAAACAGATTAAAGGGAAACACCAGTTGCCTTCTGGTTGCTTTCAGCCAGTTAAGATTCTGCTGTGGAAGTGGGAAAAGGGTAACTATGGGCTTTGCGAGTGGGCTACCTAACGCCTCCAAGAAAGACTCAGTGTAGATCATCATGGATCAATGACCAATTTGCCAACATTTCATACAGTTCGGCCGCGGATTGTCGTACAGAAAGCCAGTCTAAGTTGTATGTATCTGAGAAGTGCAGAAAGACATGGGTACCAGTTCCATAATAATCTGACAAGATCCCCAGTCACGTCTCAGCTCTCGAAAACAGTATATGAACTCTCTGGTACACGATTGGACTTCAGTATTGCATTCATCCCTAGACAGATCAGTCAGACGAGGGGTGACTTCAGTATACTAAGCTATTTTAAGGAGTATTAGTAATTCCCACGCTTCGAGCGTTCGGCATATCTCCGCATGAAATTGCTTACTAGAAAATACTACTAGGTATGAGCATACATATGGCACCTTACGAACACTATATGGTTTAGGTCGCACTCCATCATGATGGATCGAGTCGGGTGAGGGGCATGGGTCCTGGAATTGATTTTAACTAAAGAAAATAGATTGCAACGGGATTGACTGAAAGCAGCATCCAACAGGCAGAAGTCTTATGCAGATCTGAAGCGTAAGGAGATTGAGTATTCTGTGGGGACTTGGTGTTTCTTAAGGTCTCGCCATGGAAGAAGATACTAAGGTTTGGTTAGAAGGGTAAGTTAAGCCCAAGGTTCATTGGGCATTACTGTGTACTAAAACGTGTGGGAACGGTTGCCTATCAGCTTGAGTTACCACCAGAGTTGGACTGGATTCATGATGTGTTCCAAGTCTCTATGTTGAGGCGATATAGCTCTGATCTTGCGCACATCGTCTCGACTGAGGAGGTTGAGGTTAGACCAGATCTGACTTTTGAGGAGGAGCCAGTTCAGATTTTAGATATTGATGTGAAAGTTCTGAGGAAGAGTTTGTTCAATTGATTAAAGTTCTTTGGCGGAAGCACAGTTCTGAGGAGGCTACGTGAGAACCCGAGGAGGCAATGCGACAACAAAACCCTCACCTTTTCTAACCAGGTAAAATTTCAAGGCCAAAATTTTCTTTAAGGAGGGTAGAATTGTAATGCCCCAAATCCAAAAAAACCCTGTTAAAATTATTTTTGTTTGTTGTGTGTGTAATTGTATGCTTGCTTCCATGGTTAAGTGTCCTGAGGAGTGCTGGAGAGTCGTGAGTTCGAGCTTTGGCTTGTACATAATTTTGATCTTGGCTTGAATAAACCCTGTCTCTTGTCAGTAGGGCTCTTAAATAAATGGTGAGAATATGTCATAAGAAGCCTATTGGTCTAAGGGATAGTTGCGTGTTACTAATGGTAAAGGACTTGAGTTCGAGTCCTTTTGCACAAGGGGTGTCTTTTTGTTGCTGTACCATGTAGGAGGTTGTTTGTCAGTAGGATTCTGATGCTCTTGGACAGTTGAGAGTATTGAGGGGAGTGGGGAGTGTGTAGCTGATTCTAGGATGTTGTGAGGAGAAAAGTTAAGAGTTTTGATGGGATATGGATAGTGTTTAGCTGGAGAGATTTAAGGAGTCAAGTGAGGATT